>NW_021941693.1:0-38966 GCF_902148855.1 Sphaeramia orbicularis
CACGTGCATGAACCGGAGCCTCTTGACCCACTGACCTTTGACCTTTTCATGAGGACTCTGGTGGAGAACTCAGATAACTGCTGGACTCATGGACTCTGTCCTCCTACTGCGACATTACTTATTCATTTAAATACAGTTCTTTCTTTCTCCTCACCATTCTGTTCTATTTTCATCACCAAAGATGTTTTAAACCATCACCATTTAACCTGATTTATTCAGCAATTGTTTATTTTTAATAAGCAACAAAATCAGGTTGGAATTTAAAAATTATGGAAGTGACTAAATTAAGTTTTTATTTGTATTTTTGTCTCTCCTTAATGTTGTAAAGTTCTATCCTCTTCCCCTGGATTGTTTCATAATAGATGAATAATTAGTTAAAATTCAACCTTTGTTTGTTGATATTGTTTGTATTAATTCAATCGTGTATGAATAGTTGTAATACTTGAGTTGCTGTATTTATCAACCACAGATTAATGGCAATAATTGGTTAAGATTTCACCTTTAAAAACGTTCAAAATCTTGACAGTTTTTCTCCACAGTGGGTCCTTTAATGCTGTAGAACAAACACAGTGTCATTAATTACATGGAGAAAAAATAGAAATTAAAGAGAAATGCACCACAAGGTCTAATGATGTAATGATGACGAAAGATTCAAGGAAACAGGAAACAAGGGTTTGGGTTGTTTTTTCTTGTGAAAGCAGGTTGTTTTCTAAACCGGTATCTGTGGACAGGACCCTGTGCTCTGAAAAAAGACTGGTTATGACAGAATATTGATTTAAAAAAATAAAACTAAAAAGTAAGTCTGAGTCATTGAAAGTCCAACAGATGTATGGAGTGGATGTGAAAGCTGTATTCTCTGGAGGACAGTGTGTGATTGGTGGAACGTACAGATGCAACAGTTGAGTAAAACTTCAGAAGTAACAGATGAAACTCCTCCACTTCTGTTTTCTGTCATTTCCTCTGTGACTCAACTCCGACTGAAAACACAAACCTGTGCACAAAGACTGACACATACTGAAGAATCTGTTTATCTTTGGCCTCTGGGGTCACACAGACCCCTCCCCCAGCCCCGCCCACCAGCTCTGCCGGGGGAATCCTGAGGCGTTCCCAGACCACAAATAGAACCACTACAGTGTGTCCTGGGTCAGCCCTGAGGTCTACACACATAATAATAATAATAATAATAATGATAGTAGTAATAAAATAATAGTAATAATAATAATAATAGTAGTAGTAATAATATTAATAATAATAATAGTAACAATAATAGCAGTAATAATAATAGTAATGATAATAATCATAATAGTAGTAATAATAATAATAAATAGTAATAATCGTCATCATAATAATAATAATAATCCTACTTCCTACTATAATGGACATTCTATGTCCGGTGCGTCTTTGTCCGATGCGTGTCCTGATGTTGCAGCACAGAATGGTGCTATCGTACAATGGCACCACAGGTACAATGCCGCTAGTAATAATAATAATAATAATAATAATAATAATAATATTAAATCGTAATAATAATCATCATCATAATCGTGTCCTCCTGATGATCATGTCTTCATAGTAATGGTCATTTACTGGTGACTGATAAGTGGTTGATTAATTGTCACTGAGGCTGATTTTTCTTTCTCCTCTTCCCGTCCTTCAACGTCAGGACCAGGTCATGAGGAGGCAGAACAGATGCCGGTTTACATCCTTTTCCCTCTGTCTACCAGACCAGGTGGAGATGTGTCAAACCCTGAAGCTCCTCCAGACCTCAGACCAACCCAGTCAGTCAGTCAGTTACTCACCTCCATGTGATTCAGACCAGTTCACTTATTAGTGCAGGTTTTTGGACAGTGGGCGGAGCCAGAGTATCCGTAAATAAACCACCCAGACTCGGGGGGGCACATGCCAACTCTACCCTCCTGCCTTTCTTTATATGTTTAGACGTCACCGCAGAAGTCTGTTCATGCTCATGTTACTTCCTTCTTTTGGGGGGTTTGGTGCTCGGTGGGGGGCTGGGGTGGGGTGGGGTGGGGGGGCTGGTGGTCTTCAGAAGCAGAAGGAACATTTTTACAAATAACAAACTTGTCATCTGTGTGTGAATTCCACCTCCTGTTCCTTCTCTAACACATGATTCCTTCAAAGGCCAAAGTGTGTCCAGAGCTTTTTGTCCACATCGTATGATCGTCTGTCAGTGGATGGAACCTCTGCCACTCACTTTTGTGCAACGGGTGCATGAGTTACTTTTCTTTTTAAAGTTGGAAAATATCACAGATTACATTATGTTAACTCTGAATCAGCCCTGAGTATTGTAAAGAGGAGCTGATAACATTATCTTTTTTTCCCTTCTTTTTGGGGGTTTAATAGGTTTGTAAGTTTGTTGTATAATTTGGTTTAAATATATAGATAGATAGTGTCTGTGGTTCCTTATGCATAAGTACATGTTTATGGAAATGTATAATTTGAAATAGTTGAGTTTACATTATATTAACTTTTAATCAACCCTGATTATTGTAAAGAGGAGCTGATAACATTATTGATCTTGTTGGGTTTTTTTTGTTTGTGTGTGGTTTTTTTTCTGTTTTGGGGGGTTTAATAGATTTGTAGGTTGGTTGTATAATTTGTTTGTATATATATTGTGTCTGTGTGGTTCCTTATGTATAAGTACAAGTTTATGTAAATGTATGATTTGAAATAATAATAAAAAAAAAAAAAAAGAAAAAATATACCACTGTAAATTTGACAATTAAAAACACCATTTTAATGTTGTCCCTTATACAAAATAAAATAAATCTCTCAGTCTAAAAAAAAAAAGTAAGTAAAATTTGAAATAATAAAAAAAAAGAAAAAAGACATGTTTCCTGACCCTATCTGACCCAGATGGACTCTTTTCCAGACTCTTCAGTGGTTCTAAACAGGGTTCTCCAAACAGACCACGGTGCTGAACGATGCAGATCTAACCATGGGTGACATCCCTTCAGAGGACCACCAGGACCACCAGGACCACCAGGACCATCAGGACCAAAAAAACTCCCATCATCAGTTAAAGACACCAGTCCTGTCATTTCATTGGTCCTCGGAGGTTTTCCAAGACCCGCCCCCCGCTCTATTCATCCTTATTGACGCTGTGAGTTCAGGAAATGACTGATGGGACGTATTTAGTCCAAAGCCTGAGCAGATGTGTCCAAACGGTCCGTCCTCCTGCTCCACTGGGTCAAATGGAACCACTACAATCATCCAGTTTGACAAGAAATGACTTCAGAAAGGTGAAAAAGTACAGATGAAAACCTGTGGGATTCATGAGGGAAACAGCGTCATGAGTAAATCTGACACCATCCACACTGGACGCCCTTTAACCACTTTGTATTCACTGAAATACTTGAATTACAGTGCACTTAAATAATTTCAGTTTTACTCCATTACTATAAAATGTTCAGTATATTTCACTCATTTGTAGACAGTGGGTACGGTTACCTGATGCTTTTGAAATCCAATTTATTTTTCCAGAAGAAATTATTCTGGAACTAAAGTACTTTCTCTTCTGTTTCCATGGAAACGTTAAACCTGAATAAAGGTTTACATGAAAAATGTTTATTCAGTTCTGGCAGCCCTTCTGTTAGCTTAGCTTAGCCCTTCTCTTAGCTTAGCTTAGCATAGTCACTGCATTTCCATGGTCACACATATCCAGTTTTTTAAAGGTGATTTGTCGTCTTTTCTCAGTGATTTTGTCAAATCCGATTCTCTCTAATTATTTCTTCAGATCTGCGACTTACTGCACTCATACAATCTGTGGACTGTTGTGTTGACGGAAGCTGGAAAATCTTTTTGTTGAAGGGATGCATGCGCTAAATTAGCTTTGCTTTAGCGTTTTAGCTTTGCATTAGTTTGTATTTCCCAGATTTTCTTCCTGCACTAAGTCACATGACCATGATCTGAGCCTCAGTTTGTGATCATACTGACCCCAGCGGACTAAAGGAATGATTAGGAGAACTGAACTGACCAAAGTCACTCCTAAAATACTACAAATCACCTCTAAAAGCCTGGCTACGTCTGAGCAGAGGAATGAAGCCATTCTGCTAAGCTAGGCTAAGCTAAGCTAACAGAAGGGCTGCGAGAACAAGTCAGTGGGTGCACTGCAGTGCAAACTGATTAGCCCACTATGGAACTCATTAGTTCATGTCAAATGATTTTTTTTTGAGTCCAATGAACAGATGATATTAAATCTTAATGATTACACTAAACAATGGACACTGCAACAAATTTTAGGTTAAATTAACGTGGCATTTAGTGTGTTGTACTTAAAATAGTAATTCCATTCAAATCAAGCATTTCAGTTTCATACACTCAAGTTTTCAGGACTCATTACTGACATTTTTTAAGTCAACTTATCTGGTCTGACAGTGCACTTTTTTTGTCCTGCTTAAATTTTACATCCTTTGTGTCTTCGAACAGATTCATCCGATGCACTGACTTATCAACTGAAACGCCGTCCAAATGGAAACAGATTAAACCGACAAACGCCCCGCCTCCAGAACTGGACCCCCCCCAAATGAACCACACAGAAGTATGTAAACATCCTGTGCACTGAACCCGCCCATGTGTCAGCAGTGAAACTCAAAGCACCAGGACACGTCTGACTTTGTCCTGATGTGACCGTCAGTCTGCCTGAGCAGCCAGGAAACATACGTGCACATGCCGCCTCGTGCACGCACCTCCTCATGCACATGCCTCCTCGTGCATGTGCTTCATCGTGCACATGCCTCCTCGTGCACGCGCCTTCTCGTGCATGAATGTGGGTTTGTTTGTCAGGTGTTGAACAGACAGACTTATATTTGGCCAACTCGCCTGTGCAACGGTGCCAGAACTGCAGAGGGAAGTGTCCGGGTTCAGCTGAGGATAAGAGGGGGAGGAGTCATCCAGTGGCAGAACATAGACTGGACCGCCCCCAGTGGCAGAACATAGACTGGACCGCCCCAGTGGCAGAACATAGACTGGACCGCCCCAGTGGCAGAACATAGATTGGACCGCCCCCAGTGGCAGAACATAGACTGGACCGCCCCAGTGGCAGAACATAGACTGGACCGCCCCAGTGGCAGAACATAGATTGGACCGCCCCCAGTGGCAGAACATAGACTGGACCGCCCCAGTGGCAGAACATAGATTGGACCGCCCCCAGTGGCAGAACATAGACTGGACCGCCCCAGTGGCAGAACATAGACTGGACCGCCCCAGTGGTAGAACATAGACTGGACCGCCCCAGTGGCAGAACATAGACTGGACCGCCCCACTGTGTCTGCAGTGAAGGCCTGAGTGAAAACAGGCCCGGTCATCCAGCGTTTACACACGTCCACTGCCTTTTAGAAGTAGAAAAGCCCTCGATGAGCGCAGACCTCCACCACGGCAGCTCCGTCTCCCATGCTGTGATCAACTAAAAATAATACCTGGACTTTGGACTGAGACCCTTAGCATTAATATTATCATTTTTTTGTTGTGTTTTCCTCTATTTCACGTGTTTTGCCAAGAGATAAAAATAACTATACAATTTATGCAATTTATTAACAACAATTATTAGACTCCTTAATCAAGAAAACATACCTTTAGCAATTGGATTCACTTTGATATCATGATTAGTTCAGAATTTATGAACAGAAATCACTTTTTCAGACCTGGCAGTTTTCTCCGGGATCTGCCTCCACAGTTGTTGACAACACTTCAGACTCCACTGTCGTGGCTGTATTTGGGTGTTTGTCACGTGTCAATTCCATCATTTGTTCCCTTACTAGGATGAAAATTCCAAAACTCCACTATTTTTTCCTGTTGTGGATCATGGTATCCAGAATTTAGTGAGGATCCAGATCAGTCTTCAGTATCTTGTCGAACCTGTTGGGAACTTATTTTGTATTTTTTTTACCCGGCACTCTGACCGTTTATTGTGCAGTTCCACATACATATGTTGAAAATAGCCCAATTCCCAATGAGAAAGAATCCTTTTAAAAATTCCTGGACCCAGACAGTGATCTGGATCATTCCCAAAATATAATAATTTGTTACTCTTTCCATTTCGGATATTTCCTGAAAATTTCATCCAAATCCGTCCGTAACTTTTTCAGTTATCTTGCACAGACAGACAGACAAACCCTGACAAATCCAGAACCTTCTTGGTGGAGGGAACAAACCTCAGATCCAGCTGTCGGAGTTAACGCTGCTGAACACCTGACTGGACACCAGTGAGGGTCAGACGGGGGGGGGGGGGGGTCTTCTCCTTCCCAGGGGGGTCATGGATCAGTCCTGGGTGTTTTTTTGTTCTTCAGGTTGGAACATGTATCAGGTGGAACTAATGTTTGATGGTTGGATTCACCCTGGACTCATTTAGTGGACGGACACCAAACCAATCTGTTACCATGGTGATCTGACACTAGACAAAGAGTTTAGGTTTGGACAAGGACTGGACTGGAAAAGACACATGGAGGACACACAGGTCTGTGTTTTGGACCAGTTTGGACTTTTCTGTCCTCAGATGTCCAAACGGGCTCTTGGACCCTGTGGTGCTGGTCACATGTTCATCTGTGGAACCAACATGTGTTCTCTGTTCCCAACACATTTGACCTGAATATGAATCAGGTCTGTAATCCTCTGCTGTTCACAGACACTGCAGACCAGTAACAGCACGTTTAACAGTCCACAGTCGTCTATCGGACTCATAACCCACAGGTGTCAAACATGTGACCCGGGGGCCAAATCTGGCCCAACAAAGGGTCCGGTCCGGCCCTGGGGATGAATTTGTGAAATGCAAAAATGACACTGAAGATATGAACAATCAATGGTGTTGAAATAATTTTAACTCAGGTTCCACATGCACACACATACAGTCCAATTAGATTTAAAGTGGGTCAGAACCAGTGAAATATGATCAGAATAACCTATAAATAATGACAACTGCAAATGTTCGCTTTATTTTTTGGTGTAAAAAGTAAAATTACATGAAAATGTTTACATTACCAAACTATACATTTACAAAAAAAATGTGAATAACCTGAACAAATATGAACAAACAGAACTGTCTGAAGAAAAGTAAATGCAATTGTACCAATATTCTGTCTGTTAATAAATGTTTAGTGTGATTGTAACGCACATGTGTAAATGATAAACTGATGAACTGAGGCAGAATATTGGTCAAATGTTAAAATTGCACTTGTTTTTCTGAAGACAGTTCAAGTTGTTCATGTTATTCAGATTTTTAAGGAAACGTTGTCGATGTAAACCTGATGATAATGTAATTTGACTTTGTTCACTGTTATTATTTGACTGGTTCTGCCCACTGCAGATCAAACTGAACTAACAGGAGTTGGACAGAACTGATGTAAACAACAGCATGCATCGGGGTTGGTTACATAATCGGGTGAACTCTGCTGGACACGCACCAGTGTTAACAGTCCATGAACTTCAGAACCAAACCCAGGTGTGTGAGGTCAGCGGACAAAGGTCAAAGGGTCATGTTTGTGTAATGTCAGACGCATGGACGCTGAACCCACTCAGACCCAGGGCTGATCAGCTGCAACGTCCAAAACGCTGCCGTCTCTATATTTAAGTGCTCTGAAAGCAGCCGCATTTGGCTTTGGTGTAAAAAGCAATTTTATCTCAATTATTCATAGGATAAAATGTTCAAAAACTTGTAAAATGAGAATAAAATGAGCAAAATGCCTGAAAAATAAGGAAAAAATTAACCAGAATAACCTTAAAATATGGCAGAAAAAAAGAAGAAATCCAAAAATTGGTGACAAACATCATACAAAAGCAGTGATATTAGTCTTTTTTTTTAAAGTGAATTCTTCCTTTTCCCTCATTTCCCTGTGCTCTCCATAAACTAAATGCTCGGCTCTGAATTCTTCATTCATTCAACTCCACAGGTCCATCTGCAACATGATTTCTGACTAATGAAACCAGAAAGGGGCTTTGGAGCGCCGGCCTCCCGAAACCAAATGACAAATGGCATGGAATAACAAATGACCGAAGCCACACCCTAGTGGTCGTTCGTGGTTCCATGCCATTTGTCATTCAGATGAGGGAAGCCCTTAGAGCGCTGGCCCTTTAAATGTGCAGGAGACACTTCAGGCCCCGCCCCCTCCATGTCTGTTTAGAGGAAGTGAAATATATTTGTTTTTTTCTTCAAATTCTCCCATGAATCTGATGTTCAGACTGACTACACTGTAAAAAAAAAAAAAAAAAAAAAAAAAAAAAAATGTGAAAAACCAGTGTTAATCCAACAGCTGGGGTGCCAAAAAAATACTGTTAAAAAACGGAAGAAAACCGTTAATTTGAACGTGGTCCAAAATTCCCCTTTTTGGAGCAAATACTATAGCCTTCCCATTTGAACACCAGGGGGCGACGATCAATGTTTGAATGAAAACTTGAAACATCTTGAAATACCTCCAGAAACACTTAGGTGGGCAGTTAAAATGATCTAGAACACTTTTTAATTAAATTTGAAGATGGTCAAAAAATTCCCCTTTTTGGAGCACATACTATAGCCTTACCATTTGAACACCAGGGGGCGATGATGAATGTTTGAATAACGACTTGAAAAATCTTGAAATACCTCTAGAAAAATTTAGGTGGACTTTTAAAACGATCTAGAACACTTTTTAATTAAATTTAAAGATGGTAAAAAAATTCCCCTTTTTGGAGCACATACCATAGCCTTACCATTTGAACACCAGGGGATCAATGTTTGAATAAAGGAACGAAAAGCCCGAAATACCTCCAGAAACACTTAGGTGGGCTTGTAAAATGATCTAGAACACTTTTTATCCAGATTTTAAGATGGTAAAAAAATTCCCCTTTTTGGAGCCTTACCATTTGAAAACCAGGGGGCGACAATGAATGTTTGAATGTAGACTTGAAACATCTTGAAACACCTCCAGAAACACTTAGGTGGGCAGTTAAAATGATCTAGAACACTTTTTAACCAGATTTGAAGAGGGTCAAAAAATTCCTCTTTTTGGAGCACATACTATAGCCTTTCCATCTGAACACCAGGGGGCGACGATGAATGTTTGAATAAAGACTTGAAACATCTTGAAATACTCCAGATAAAATTTAGATGGATTTTTAAAATGATCTAGAACACTTTTTAATTAAATTTAAAGATGGTGAAAAAAAATTCCCCATTATGGAGCGCATACTAAAGCCTTACCATTTGAACACCAGGGGGAACCAACAAATGTTTGAATGAAGGCTTGAAAAGCCTTGAAATACCCCCAGAAACACTTAGGTGGGATTGTAAAATGATCTAGAAGACATTTAAATTACATTTGAAGATGGTCAAAAAATTCCCCCATTTGGAGCCTTACCATTTCAACACCAGGGGGCGACGATGAATGTTTGAATAAAGACTTGAAACATCTTGAAATACCTCCAGAAACACTTAGGTGGACTTTTAAAATGATCTAGAACACTTTTTTATTAAATTTTAAGAGGGTCATAAAATTCCCCGTTTTGGAGCACATACTATAGCCTTACCATTTGAACACCAGGGGGCGACGACAAATGTTTGAATAAAGGCATGAAAAGCCTTGAAATACCTCCAGAAACACTTAGGTGGGCTTGTAAAATGATCTAGAACACTTTTTATCCAGATTTGAAGATGGTCAATAAATTCCTCTTTTTGGAGCACATACTATAGCCTTACCATTTGAACACCAGGGGGCACCGTTGAACTTTTGAATAACAGCATGAAAAGCCTTGAAATACCTCCAGAAACACTTAGGTGGGCTTGTAAAATGATCTAGAACACTTTTTATCCAGATTTGAAGATGGTCAATAAATTCCCCGTTTTTGGAGCACATACTGTAGCCTTACCACTTGAACACCAGGGGGCGACAATGCATGTTTGAATGTAGACTTGAAACATCTTGAAACACCTCCAGAAACACTTAGGTGGGCAGTTAAAATGATCTAGAACACTTTTTAATTAAATTTTAAGAGGGTCAAAAAATTACCCTTTTTGGAGCACATACTATAGCCTTACCATTTGAACACCAGGGGGCGCCGACAGATGTTTGAATAAAGGCATGAAGAGCCTTTAAATACCTCCAGAAACACTTAGGTGGGCTTGTAAAATGATTTAGAACACTTTTTATCCAGATTTGAATATGGTCAATAAATTCCTCTTTTTGGAGCACATACTATAGCCTTACCATTTGAACACCAGGGGGCGACGATGAATTTTTGAATAAAGGCACGAAAAGCCCTGAAACACCTCCAGAAACACTTAGGTGGGAACTTAAAATGATCTAGAACACTTTTCTTCCAGATTTGAAGATGGTAAAAAAATTCCCCTTTTTGGAGCACATACAATAGCCTTACCATTTGAACACCAGGGGGCTCCATTGAACTTTTGAATAACAGCATGAAAAGCCTTGAAACACCTCCAGAAACACTTAGGTGGGTTTGGAAAATGATCTAGAACACTTTTTAATTAGATTTGAAGATGGTCAAAAAAATTCCCCTTTTTGGAGAACATACTATAGCCTTACCATTTGAACACCAGGGGGCGAATATGAATGTTTGAATGTAGACTTGAAACATCTTGAAACACCTCCAGAAACACTTAGGTGGGCAGTTAAAATGATCTAGAACACTTTTTAACCAGATTTGAAGATGGTGAATAAATTCCCCTTTTTGGAGCGCATACTATAGCCTTACCATTTGAACACCAGGGGGCGACGACAAATGCTTGAATAAAGGCATGAAAAGCCTTGAAATACCTCCAGCAACACTTAGGTGGGCTTGTAAAATGATCGAGAAATCTTTTTATCCAGATTTGAATATGGTCAAGAAATTCCTCTTTTTGGAGCGCATACAATAGCCTTACCATTTGAACACCAGGGGGCTCCGTTGAACTTTTGAATAACAGCATGAAAAGCCTTGAAACACCTCCAGAAACACTTAGGTGGACTTTTAAAATGATCTAGAACACGTTTTAATTAAATTTTAAGAGGGTCAAAAAATTCCCCGTTTTTGAGCACATACTATAGCCTTACCATTTGAACACCAGGGGGCGCCGACAAATGTTTGAATAAAGCCATGAAGAGCCTTTACATACCTCCAGAAACACTTAGGTGGGAACTTAAAATGATCTAGAACACTTTTTAATTAAATTTTAAGACGGTCAATAAATTCCCCTTTTTGGAGCGCATACTATAGCCTTACCATTTGGACACCAGGGGGCGACGATGAATTTTTGAATAAAGGCACGAAAAGCCCTGAAACACCTCCAGAAACACTTAGGTGGGCTTGTAAAATGATCGAGAAATCTTTTTATCCAGATTTGAAGATGGTCAAGAAATTCCTCTTTTTGGAGCGCATACTATAGCCTTACCATTTGAACACCAGGGGGCACTGTTGAAATTTTGAATAACAGCATGAAAAGCCTTGAAACACCTCCAGAAACACTTAGGTGGACTTTTATAATGATCTAGAACACTTTTTAATTAAATTTTCAGATGGTCCAAAATTCCCCTTTATGGAACACATACTATAGCCTTACCATTTGAACACCAGGAGGCGACGATGAATGTTTGAATAAAGGTATGAAAAGCCCTGAAATACCTCCAGAAAAACTTAAGTGGGCTTGTAAAATGATCTAGAACACTTTTTATCCAGATTTGAAGATGGTAAAAAAATTCCCCTTTTTGGAGCACATACTATAGCCTTACCATTTGAACACCAGGGGGCGCCGACAGATGTTTGAATAAAGGCATGAAGAGCCTTTAAATACCTCCAGAAACACTTAGGTGGGCTTGTAAAATGATTTAGAACACTTTTTATCCAGATTTGAATATGGTCAATAAATTCCTCTTTTTGGAGCACATACTATAGCCTTACCATTTGAACACCAGGGGGCGACGATGAATTTTTGAATAAAGGCACGAAAAGCCCTGAAACACCTCCAGAAACACTTAGGTGGGAACTTAAAATGATCTAGAACACTTTTCTTCCAGATTTGAAGATGGTAAAAAAATTCCCCTTTTTGGAGCACATACAATAGCCTTACCATTTGAACACCAGGGGGCTCCATTGAACTTTTGAATAACAGCATGAAAAGCCTTGAAACACCTCCAGAAACACTTAGGTGGGTTTGGAAAATGATCTAGAACACTTTTTAATTAGATTTGAAGATGGTCAAAAAAATTCCCCTTTTTGGAGCACATACTATAGCCTTACCATTTGAACACCAGGGGGCGATGATGAATGTTTGAATAAAGACTTCAAAAATCTTTAAATATCCCTAGAAAAATTTAGGTGGACTTTTAAAATGATCTAGAACACTTTTAAATTAGATTTGAAGATGGTAAAAAAATTCCTCTTTTTGGAGACCATACTATAGCCTTAACATTTCAACTCCAGGGGGCGACGATGAATGTTTGAATAAAGACTTGAAACATCTTGAAACACCTCCAGAAACACTTAGGTGGGCTTGTAAAATGATCGAGAAATCTTTTTATCCAGATTTGAAGATGGTCAATAAATTCCTCTTTTTGGAGCACATACTATAGCCTTACCATTTGAACACCAGGGGGCGACAATCAGTGTTTGAATGAAAACTTGAAACATCTTGAAATTCCTCCAGAAACACTTAGGTGGACTTTTAAAATGATCTAGAACACTTTTTAATTAAATTTTAAGAGGGTCAAAAAATTCCCCGTTTTTGAGCACATACTATAGCCTTACCATTTGAACACCAGGGGGCGCCGACAAATGTTTGAATAAAGACGTGAAAAGCCTTGAAATACCTCCAGAAACACTTAGGTGGGCTTGTAAAATGATCGAGAAATCTTTTTATCCAGATTTGAAGATGGTCAAGAAATTCCTCTTTTTGGAGCGCATACTATAGCCTTACCATTTGAACACCAGGGGCACTATTGAACTTTTGAATAACAGCATGAAAAGCCTTGAAACACCTCCAGAAACACTTAGGTGGACTTTTATAATGATCTAGAACACTTTTTAATTAAATTTTCAGATGGTCCAAAATTCCCCTTTATGGAGCACATACTATAGCCTTACCATTTGAACACCAGGGGGCGACGATGAATGTTTGAATAAAGGTATGAAAAGCCCTGAAATACCTCCAGAAAAACTTAAGTGGGCTTGTAAAATGATCTAGAACACTTTTTATCTAGATTTGAAGATGGTAAAAAAATTCCCCTTTTTGGAGCACATACTATAGCCTTACCATTTGAACACCAGGGGGCGACAATGAATGTTTGAATGTAGACTTGAAACATCTTGAAATACCTCCAGAAACACTTAGGTGGGCAGTTAAAGTGATCTAGAACACATTTTAACCAGATTTGAAGATGGTAAAAAAATTCCCCTTTTTGGAGCACATACGATAGCCTTACCATTTGAACACCAGGGGGCGACAATGAATGTTTGAATGTAGACTTGAAACATCTTGAAACACCTCCAGAAACACTTAGGTGGGCTTGTAAAATGATCTAGAACACTTTTTATCCAGATTTTAAGATGGTCAATAAATTCCTCTTTTTGGAGCACATACTGTAGCCTTACCATTTGAACACCAGGGGGCGACAATCAGTGTTTGAATGAAAACTTGAAACATCTTGAAATACCTCCAGAAACACTTAGGTGGACTTTTAAAATGATCTAGAGCACTTTTTAATTAAATTTTAAGAGGGTCAAAAAATTCCCCGTTTTGGAGCACATACTATAGCCTTACCATTTGAACACAAGGGGGCGCCATCAAATGTTTGAATAAAGGCATGAAGACCCTTTAAATACCTCCAGAAAAACTTAGGAGGGAACTTAAAATGATCTAGAACACTTTTTAATTAAATTTTAAGACGGTCAATAAATTGCCCTTTTTGGAGGGAATACTAAAGCCTTACCATTTGAACACCAGGGGGCGACGACAAATGTTTGAATAAAGGCATGAAAAGCCTTGAAATACCTCCAGAAACACTTAGGTGGACTTTTATAATGATCTAGAACACTTTTTAATTAAATTTTCAGATGGTCCAAAATTCCCCTTTTTGGAGCACATACTATAGCCTTACCATTTGAACACCAGGGGGCTCCATTGAACTTTTGAATAACAGCATGAAAAGCCTTGAAACACCTCCAGAAACACTTAGGTGGGTTTGGAAAATGATCTAGAACACTTTTTAATTAGATTTGAAGATGGTCAAAAAAATTCCCCTTTTTGGAGCGCATACTATAGCCTTACCATTTGAACACCAGGGGGCGACGACAAATGCTTGAATAAAGGCATGAAAAGCCTTGAAATACTTCCAGAAACACTTAGGTGGGCTTGTAAAATGATCGAGAAATCTTTTTATCCAGATTTGAATATGGTCAAGAAATTCCTCTTTTTGGAGCGCATACAATAGCCTTACCATTTGAACACCAGGGGGCTCCGTTGAACTTTTGAATAACAGCATGAAAAGCCTTGAAACACCTCCAGAAACACTTAGGTGGACTTTTATAATGATCTAGAACACTTTTTAATTAAATTTTTAGATGGTCCAAAATTCCCCTTTATGGAGCACATACTATAGCCTTACCATTTGAACACCAGGGGGCGACGATGAATTTTTGAATAAAGGCACGAAAAGCCCTGAAACACCTCCAGAAACACTTAGGTGGGAACTTAAAATGATCTAGAACACTTTTCTTCCAGATTTGAAGATGGTAAAAAAATTCCCCTTTTTGGAGCACATACAATAGCCTTACCATTTGAACACCAGGGGGCTCCATTGAACTTTTGAATAACAGCATGAAAAGCCTTGAAACACCTCCAGAAACACTTAGGTGGGTTTGGAAAAAGATCTAGAACACTTTTTAATTAGATTTGAAGATGGTCAAAAAATTCCCCTTTTTGGAGCACATACTATAGCCTTACCATTTGAACACCAGGGGGCGACAATGAATGTTTGAATAAAGACTTCAAAAATCTTTAAATATCCTTAGAAAAATTTAGGTGGACTTTTAAAATGATCTAGAACACTTTTAAATTAGATTTGAAGATGGTAAAAAAATTCCTCTTTTTGGAGACCATACTATAGCCTTAACATTTCAACTCCAGGGGGCGACGATGAATGTTTGAATAAAGACTTGAAACATCTTGAAACACCTCCAGAAACACTTAGGTGGGCTTGTAAAATGATCGAGAAATCTTTTTATCCAGATTTTAAGATGGTCAATAAATTCCTCTTTTTGGAGCACATACTATAGCCTTACCATTTGAACACCAGGGGGCGACAATCAGTGTTTGAATGAAAACTTGAAACATCTTGAAATTCCTCCAGAAACACTTAGGTGGACTTTTAAAATGATCTAGAACACTTTTTAATTAAATTTTAAGAGGGTCAAAAAATTCCCCGTTTTTGAGCACATACTATAGCCTTACCATTTGAACACCAGGGGGCGCCGACAAATGTTTGAATAAAGACGTGAAAAGCCTTGAAATACCTCCAGAAACACTTAGGTGGGCTTGTAAAATGATCGAGAAATCTTTTTATCCAGATTTGAAGATGGTCAAGAAATTCCTCTTTTTGGAGCGCATACTATAGCCTTACCATTTGAACACCAGGGGCACTATTGAACTTTTGAATAACAGCATGAAAAGCCTTGAAACACCTCCAGAAACACTTAGGTGGACTTTTATAATGATCTAGAACACTTTTTAATTAAATTTTCAGATGGTCCAAAATTCCCCTTTATGGAGCACATACTATAGCCTTACCATTTGAACACCAGGGGGCGCCGACAAATGTTTGAATAAAGCCATGAAGAGCCTTTACATACCTCCAGAAACACTTAGGTCGGAACTTAAAATGATCTAGAACACTTTTTAATTAAATTTTAAGACGGTCAATAAATTCCCCTTTTTGGAGCGCATACTATAGCCTTACCATTTGAACACCAGGGGGCGACGATGAATTTTTGAATAAAGGCACGAAAAGCCCTGAAACACCTCCAGAAACACTTAGGTGGGCTTGTAAAATGATCGAGAAATCTTTTTATCCAGATTTGAAGATGGTCAAGAAATTCCTCTTTTTGGAGCGCATACTATAGCCTTACCATTTGAACACCAGGGGGCACTGTTGAAATTTTGAATAACAGCATGAAAAGCCTTGAAACACCTCCAGAAACACTTAGGTGGACTTTTATAATGATCTAGAACACATTTTAATTAAATTTTCAGATGGTCCAAAATTCCCCTTTATGGAACACATACTATAGCCTTACCATTTGAACACCAGGAGGCGACGATGAATGTTTGAATAAAGGTATGAAAAGCCCTGAAATACCTCCAGAAAAACTTAAGTGGGCTTGTAAAATGATCTAGAACACTTTTTATCCAGATTTGAAGATGGTAAAAAAATTCCCCTTTTTGGAGCACATACTATAGCCTTACCATTTGAACACCAGGGGGCGACGATGAATGTTTGAATAAAGGCACGAAAAGCCCTGAAACACCTCCAGAAACACTTAGGTGGGCTTGTAAAATGATCTAGAACACTTTTTATCCAGATTTTAAGATGGTCAATAAATTCCTCTTTTTGGAGCACATACTATAGCCTTACCATTTGAACACAAGGGGGCGCCATCAAATGTTTGAATAAAGGCATGAAGACCCTTTAAATACCTCCAGAAAAACTTAGGAGGGAACTTAAAATGATCTAGAACACTTTTTAATTAAATTTTAAGACGGTCAATAAATTGCCCTTTTTGGAGGGCATACTAAAGCCTTACCATTTGAACACCAGGGGGCGACGACAAATGTTTGAATAAAGGCATGAAAAGCCTTGAAATACCTCCAGAAACACTTAGGTGGGCAGTTAAAATGATCTAGAACACATTTTAACCAGATTTGAAGATGGTAAAAAATTCCCCTTTATGGAGCACATACTATAGCCTTACCATTTGAACACCAGGGGGCTCCATTGAACTTTTGAATAACAGCATGAAAAGCCTTGAAACACCTCCAGAAACACTTAGGTGGGTTTGGAAAATGATCTAGAACACTTTTTAATTAGATTTGAAGATGGTCAAAAAAATTCCCCTTTTTGGAGAACATACTATAGCCTTACCATTTGAACACCAGGGGGCGAATATGAATGTTTGAATGTAGACTTGAAACATCTTGAAACACCTCCAGAAACACTTAGGTGGGCAGTTAAAATGATCTAGAACACTTTTTAACCAGATTTGAAGATGGTGAATAAATTCCCCTTTTTGGAGCGCATACTATAGCCTTACCATTTGAACACCAGGGGGCGACGACAAATGCTTGAATAAAGGCATGAAAAGCCTTGAAATACCTCCAGAAACACTTAGGTGGGCTTGTAAAATGATCGAGAAATCTTTTTATCCAGATTTGAATATGGTCAAGAAATTCCTCTTTTTGGAGCGCATACAATAGCCTTACCATTTGAACACCAGGGGGCTCCGTTGAACTTTTGAATAACAGCATGAAAAGCCTTGAAACACCTCCAGAAACACTTAGGTGGACTTTTAAAATGATCTAGAACACGTTTTAATTAAATTTTAAGAGGGTCAAAAAATTCCCCGTTTTTGAGCACATACTATAGCCTTACCATTTGAACACCAGGGGGCGCCGACAAATGTTTGAATAAAGCCATGAAGAGCCTTTACATACCTCCAGAAACACTTAGGTGGGAACTTAAAATGATCTAGAACACTTTTTAATTAAATTTTAAGACGGTCAATAAATTCCCCTTTTTGGAGCGCATACTATAGCCTTACCATTTGGACACCAGGGGGCGACGATGAATTTTTGAATAAAGGCACGAAAAGCCCTGAAACACCTCCAGAAACACTTAGGTGGGCTTGTAAAATGATCGAGAAATCTTTTTATCCAGATTTGAAGATGGTCAAGAAATTCCTCTTTTTGGAGCGCATACTATAGCCTTACCATTTGAACACCAGGGGGCACTGTTGAAATTTTGAATAACAGCATGAAAAGCCTTGAAACACCTCCAGAAACACTTAGGTGGACTTTTATAATGATCTAGAACACTTTTTAATTAAATTTTCAGATGGTCCAAAATTCCCCTTTATGGAACACATACTATAGCCTTACCATTTGAACACCAGGAGGCGACGATGAATGTTTGAATAAAGGTATGAAAAGCCCTGAAATACCTCCAGAAAAACTTAAGTGGGCTTGTAAAATGATCTAGAACACTTTTTATCCAGATTTGAAGATGGTAAAAAAATTCCCCTTTTTGGAGCACATACTATAGCCTTACCATTTGAACACCAGGGGGCGCCGACAGATGTTTGAATAAAGGCATGAAGAGCCTTTAAATACCTCCAGAAACACTTAGGTGGGCTTGTAAAATGATTTAGAACACTTTTTATCCAGATTTGAATATGGTCAATAAATTCCTCTTTTTGGAGCACATACTATAGCCTTACCATTTGAACACCAGGGGGCGACGATGAATTTTTGAATAAAGGCACGAAAAGCCCTGAAACACCTCCAGAAACACTTAGGTGGGAACTTAAAATGATCTAGAACACTTTTCTTCCAGATTTGAAGATGGTAAAAAAATTCCCCTTTTTGGAGCACATACAATAGCCTTACCATTTGAACACCAGGGGGCTCCATTGAACTTTTGAATAACAGCATGAAAAGCCTTGAAACACCTCCAGAAACACTTAGGTGGGTTTGGAAAATGATCTAGAACACTTTTTAATTAGATTTGAAGATGGTCAAAAAAATTCCCCTTTTTGGAGCACATACTATAGCCTTACCATTTGAACACCAGGGGGCGATGATGAATGTTTGAATAAAGACTTCAAAAATCTTTAAATATCCCTAGAAAAATTTAGGTGGACTTTTAAAATGATCTAGAACACTTTTAAATTAGATTTGAAGATGGTAAAAAAATTCCTCTTTTTGGAGACCATACTATAGCCTTAACATTTCAACTCCAGGGGGCGACGATGAATGTTTGAATAAAGACTTGAAACATCTTGAAACACCTCCAGAAACACTTAGGTGGGCTTGTAAAATGATCGAGAAATCTTTTTATCCAGATTTGAAGATGGTCAATAAATTCCTCTTTTTGGAGCACATACTATAGCCTTACCATTTGAACACCAGGGGGCGACAATCAGTGTTTGAATGAAAACTTGAAACATCTTGAAATTCCTCCAGAAACACTTAGGTGGACTTTTAAAATGATCTAGAACACTTTTTAATTAAATTTTAAGAGGGTCAAAAAATTCCCCGTTTTTGAGCACATACTATAGCCTTACCATTTGAACACCAGGGGGCGCCGACAAATGTTTGAATAAAGACGTGAAAAGCCTTGAAATACCTCCAGAAACACTTAGGTGGGCTTGTAAAATGATCGAGAAATCTTTTTATCCAGATTTGAAGATGGTCAAGAAATTCCTCTTTTTGGAGCGCATACTATAGCCTTACCATTTGAACACCAGGGGCACTATTGAACTTTTGAATAACAGCATGAAAAGCCTTGAAACACCTCCAGAAACACTTAGGTGGACTTTTATAATGATCTAGAACACTTTTTAATTAAATTTTCAGATGGTCCAAATTCCCCTTTATGGAGCACATACTATAGCCTTACCATTTGAACACCAGGGGGCGACGATGAATGTTTGAATAAAGGTATGAAAAGCCCTGAAATACCTCCAGAAAAACTTAAGTGGGCTTGTAAAATGATCTAGAACACTTTTTATCTAGATTTGAAGATGGTAAAAAAATTCCCCTTTTTGGAGCACATACTATAGCCTTACCATTTGAACACCAGGGGGCGACAATGAATGTTTGAATGTAGACTTGAAACATCTTGAAATACCTCCAGAAACACTTAGGTGGGCAGTTAAAGTGATCTAGAACACATTTTAACCAGATTTGAAGATGGTAAAAAAATTCCCCTTTTGGAGCACATACGATAGCCTTACCATTTGAACACCAGGGGGCGACAATGAATGTTTGAATGTAGACTTGAAACATCTTGAAACACCTCCAGAAACACTTAGGTGGGCTTGTAAAATGATCTAGAACACTTTTTATCCAGATTTTAAGATGGTCAATAAATTCCTCTTTTTGGAGCACATACTGTAGCCTTACCATTTGAACACCAGGGGGCGACAATCAGTGTTTGAATGAAAACTTGAAACATCTTGAAATACCTCCAGAAACACTTAGGTGGACTTTTAAAATGATCTAGAGCACTTTTTAATTAAATTTTAAGAGGGTCAAAAAATTCCCCGTTTTGGAGCACATACTATAGCCTTACCATTTGAACACAAGGGGGCGCCATCAAATGTTTGAATAAAGGCATGAAGACCCTTTAAATACCTCCAGAAAAACTTAGGAGGGAACTTAAAATGATCTAGAACACTTTTTAATTAAATTTTAAGACGGTCAATAAATTGCCCTTTTTGGAGGGAATACTAAAGCCTTACCATTTGAACACCAGGGGGCGACGACAAATGTTTGAATAAAGGCATGAAAAGCCTTGAAATACCTCCAGAAACACTTAGGTGGACTTTTATAATGATCTAGAACACTTTTTAATTAAATTTTCAGATGGTCCAAAATTCCCCTTTTTGGAGCACATACTATAGCCTTACCATTTGAACACCAGGGGGCTCCATTGAACTTTTGAATAACAGCATGAAAAGCCTTGAAACACCTCCAGAAACACTTAGGTGGGTTTGGAAAATGATCTAGAACACTTTTTAATTAGATTTGAAGATGGTCAAAAAAATTCCCCTTTTTGGAGCGCATACTATAGCCTTACCATTTGAACACCAGGGGGCGACGACAAATGCTTGAATAAAGGCATGAAAAGCCTTGAAATACTTCCAGAAACACTTAGGTGGGCTTGTAAAATGATCGAGAAATCTTTTTATCCAGATTTGAATATGGTCAAGAAATTCCTCTTTTTGGAGCGCATACAATAGCCTTACCATTTGAACACCAGGGGGCTCCGTTGAACTTTTGAATAACAGCATGAAAAGCCTTGAAACACCTCCAGAAACACTTAGGTGGACTTTTATAATGATCTAGAACACTTTTTAATTAAATTTTTAGATGGTCCAAAATTCCCCTTTATGGAGCACATACTATAGCCTTACCATTTGAACACCAGGGGGCGACGATGAATTTTTGAATAAAGGCACGAAAAGCCCTGAAACACCTCCAGAAACACTTAGGTGGGAACTTAAAATGATCTAGAACACTTTTCTTCCAGATTTGAAGATGGTAAAAAAATTCCCCTTTTTGGAGCACATACAATAGCCTTACCATTTGAACACCAGGGGGCTCCATTGAACTTTTGAATAACAGCATGAAAAGCCTTGAAACACCTCCAGAAACACTTAGGTGGGTTTGGAAAAAGATCTAGAACACTTTTTAATTAGATTTGAAGATGGTCAAAAAAATTCCCCTTTTTGGAGCACATACTATAGCCTTACCATTTGAACACCAGGGGGCGACAATGAATGTTTGAATAAAGACTTCAAAAATCTTTAAATATCCTTAGAAAAATTTAGGTGGACTTTTAAAATGATCTAGAACACTTTTAAATTAGATTTGAAGATGGTAAAAAAATTCCTCTTTTTGGAGACCATACTATAGCCTTAACATTTCAACTCCAGGGGGCGACGATGAATGTTTGAATAAAGACTTGAAACATCTTGAAACACCTCCAGAAACACTTAGGTGGGCTTGTAAAATGATCGAGAAATCTTTTTATCCAGATTTTAAGATGGTCAATAAATTCCTCTTTTTGGAGCACATACTATAGCCTTACCATTTGAACACCAGGGGGCGACAATCAGTGTTTGAATGAAAACTTGAAACATCTTGAAATTCCTCCAGAAACACTTAGGTGGACTTTTAAAATGATCTAGAACACTTTTTAATTAAATTTTAAGAGGGTCAAAAAATTCCCCGTTTTTGAGCACATACTATAGCCTTACCATTTGAACACCAGGGGGCGCCGACAAATGTTTGAATAAAGACGTGAAAAGCCTTGAAATACCTCCAGAAACACTTAGGTGGGCTTGTAAAATGATCGAGAAATCTTTTTATCCAGATTTGAAGATGGTCAAGAAATTCCTCTTTTTGGAGCGCATACTATAGCCTTACCATTTGAACACCAGGGGCACTATTGAACTTTTGAATAACAGCATGAAAAGCCTTGAAACACCTCCAGAAACACTTAGGTGGACTTTTATAATGATCTAGAACACTTTTTAATTAAATTTTCAGATGGTCCAAAATTCCCCTTTATGGAGCACATACTATAGCCTTACCATTTGAACACCAGGGGGCGCCGACAAATGTTTGAATAAAGCCATGAAGAGCCTTTACATACCTCCAGAAACACTTAGGTCGGAACTTAAAATGATCTAGAACACTTTTTAATTAAATTTTAAGACGGTCAATAAATTCCCCTTTTTGGAGCGCATACTATAGCCTTACCATTTGAACACCAGGGGGCGACGATGAATTTTTGAATAAAGGCACGAAAAGCCCTGAAACACCTCCAGAAACACTTAGGTGGGCTTGTAAAATGATCGAGAAATCTTTTTATCCAGATTTGAAGATGGTCAAGAAATTCCTCTTTTTGGAGCGCATACTATAGCCTTACCATTTGAACACCAGGGGGCACTGTTGAAATTTTGAATAACAGCATGAAAAGCCTTGAAACACCTCCAGAAACACTTAGGTGGACTTTTATAATGATCTAGAACACATTTTAATTAAATTTTCAGATGGTCCAAAATTCCCCTTTATGGAACACATACTATAGCCTTACCATTTGAACACCAGGAGGCGACGATGAATGTTTGAATAAAGGTATGAAAAGCCCTGAAATACCTCCAGAAAAACTTAAGTGGGCTTGTAAAATGATCTAGAACACTTTTTATCCAGATTTGAAGATGGTAAAAAAATTCCCCTTTTTGGAGCACATACTATAGCCTTACCATTTGAACACCAGGGGGCGACGATGAATGTTTGAATAAAGGCACGAAAAGCCCTGAAACACCTCCAGAAACACTTAGGTGGGCTTGTAAAATGATCTAGAACACTTTTTATCCAGATTTTAAGATGGTCAATAAATTCCTCTTTTTGGAGCACATACTATAGCCTTACCATTTGAACACAAGGGGGCGCCATCAAATGTTTGAATAAAGGCATGAAGACCCTTTAAATACCTCCAGAAAAACTTAGGAGGGAACTTAAAATGATCTAGAACACTTTTTAATTAAATTTTAAGACGGTCAATAAATTGCCCTTTTTGGAGGGCATACTAAAGCCTTACCATTTGAACACCAGGGGGCGACGACAAATGTTTGAATAAAGGCATGAAAAGCCTTGAAATACCTCCAGAAACACTTAGGTGGGCAGTTAAAATGATCTAGAACACATTTTAACCAGATTTGAAGATGGTAAAAAAATTCCCCTTTATGGAGCACATACTATAGCCTTACCATTTGAACACCAGGGGGCTCCATTGAACTTTTGAATAACAGCATGAAAAGCCTTGAAACACCTCCAGAAACACTTAGGTGGGTTTGGAAAATGATCTAGAACACTTTTTAATTAGATTTGAAGATGGTCAAAAAAATTCCCCTTTTTGGAGAACATACTATAGCCTTACCATTTGAACACCAGGGGGCGAATATGAATGTTTGAATGTAGACTTGAAACATCTTGAAACACCTCCAGAAACACTTAGGTGGGCAGTTAAAATGATCTAGAACACTTTTTAACCAGATTTGAAGATGGTGAATAAATTCCCCTTTTTGGAGCGCATACTATAGCCTTACCATTTGAACACCAGGGGGCGACGACAAATGCTTGAATAAAGGCATGAAAAGCCTTGAAATACCTCCAGAAACACTTAGGTGGGCTTGTAAAATGATCGAGAAATCTTTTTATCCAGATTTGAATATGGTCAAGAAATTCCTCTTTTTGGAGCGCATACAATAGCCTTACCATTTGAACACCAGGGGGCTCCGTTGAACTTTTGAATAACAGCATGAAAAGCCTTGAAACACCTCCAGAAACACTTAGGTGGACTTTTAAAATGATCTAGAACACGTTTTAATTAAATTTTAAGAGGGTCAAAAAATTCCCCGTTTTTGAGCACATACTATAGCCTTACCATTTGAACACCAGGGGGCGCCGACAAATGTTTGAATAAAGCCATGAAGAGCCTTTACATACCTCCAGAAACACTTAGGTGGGAACTTAAAATGATCTAGAACACTTTTTAATTAAATTTTAAGACGGTCAATAAATTCCCCTTTTTGGAGCGCATACTATAGCCTTACCATTTGAACACCAGGGGGCGACGATGAATTTTTGAATAAAGGCACGAAAAGCCCTGAAACACCTCCAGAAACACTTAGGTGGGCTTGTAAAATGATCGAGAAATCTTTTTATCCAGATTTGAAGATGGTCAAGAAATTCCTCTTTTTGGAGCGCATACTATAGCCTTACCATTTGAACACCAGGGGGCACTGTTGAAATTTTGAATAACAGCATGAAAAGCCTTGAAACACCTCCAGAAACACTTAGGTGGACTTTTATAATGATCTAGAACACTTTTTAATTAAATTTTCAGATGGTCCAAAATTCCCCTTTATGGAACACATACTATAGCCTTACCATTTGAACACCAGGAGGCGACGATGAATGTTTGAATAAAGGTATGAAAAGCCCTGAAATACCTCCAGAAAAACTTAAGTGGGCTTGTAAAATGATCTAGAACACTTTTTATCCAGATTTGAAGATGGTAAAAAAATTCCCCTTTTTGGAGCACATACTATAGCCTTACCATTTGAACACCAGGGGGCGACGATGAATGTTTGAATAAAGGTATGAAAAGCCCTGAAACACCTCCAGAAACACTTAGGTGGGCTTGTAAAATGATCTAGAACACTTTTTATCCAGATTTTAAGATGGTCAATAAATTCCTCTTTTTGGAGCACATACTATAGCCTTACCATTTGAACACAAGGGGGCGCCATCAAATGTTTGAATAAAGGCATGAAGACCCTTTAAATACCTCCAGAAAAACTTAGGAGGGAACTTAAAATGATCTAGAACACTTTTAATTAAATTTTAAGACGGTCAATAAATTGCCCTTTTTGGAGGGCATACTAAAGCCTTACCATTTGAACACCAGGGGGCGACGACAAATGTTTGAATAAAGGCATGAAAAGCCTTGAAATACCTCCAGAAACACTTAGGTGGGCAGTTAAAATGATCTAGAACACATTTTAACCAGATTTGAAGATGGTAAAAAAATTCCCCTTTATGGAGCACATACTATAGCCTTACCATTTGAACACCAGGGGGCTCCATTGAACTTTTGAATAACAGCATGAAAAGCCTTGAAACACCTCCAGAAACACTTAGGTGGGTTTGGAAAATGATCTAGAACACTTTTTAATTAGATTTGAAGATGGTCAAAAAAATTCCCCTTTTTGGAGAACATACTATAGCCTTACCATTTGAACACCAGGGGGCGAATATGAATGTTTGAATGTAGACTTGAAACATCTTGAAACACCTCCAGAAACACTTAGGTGGGCAGTTAAAATGATCTAGAACACTTTTAACCAGATTTGAAGATGGTGAATAAATTCCCCTTTTTGGAGCGCATACTATAGCCTTACCATTTGAACACCAGGGGGCGACGACAAATGCTTGAATAAAGGCATGAAAAGCCTTGAAATACCTCCAGAAACACTTAGGTGGGCTTGTAAAATGATCGAGAAATCTTTTATCCAGATTTGAATATGGTCAAGAAATTCCTCTTTTTGGAGCGCATACAATAGCCTTACCATTTGAACACCAGGGGGCTCCATTGAACTTTTGAATAACAGCATGAAAAGCCTTGAAACACCTCCAGAAACACTTAGGTGGACTTTTATAATGATCTAGAACACTTTTTAATTAAATTTTAAGATGGTCCAAAATTCCCCTTTATGGGGAACATACTATAGCCTTACCATTTGAACACCAGGGGGCGACGATGAATGTTTGAATAAAGATATGAAAAGCCCTGAAATACCTCCAGAAAAACTTAAGTGGGCTTGTAAAATGATCTAGAACACTTTTTATCCAGATTTGAAGATGGTAAAAAAAATTCCCCTTTTTGGAGCACATACTATAGCCTTACCATTTGAACACCAGGGGGCGACAGTGAATGTTTGAATGTAGACTTGAAACATCTTTAAACACCTCCAGAAACACTTAGGTGGGCAGTTAAAATGATCTAGAACACTTTTTAACCAGATTTGAAGATGGTAAAAAAATTCCCCTTTTTGGAGCACATACTAAAGCCTTACCATTTGAACACCAGGGGGTGACAACAAATGTTTGAATAAAGGCATGAAAAGCCTTGAAATACCTCCAGAAACACTTAGGTGGGAAGTTAAAATGATCTAGAACACTTTTTAGTTAAATTTAAAAATGGCAAAAAAAATTCCCCTTTTCAAGTACATACTATAGCCTTACCATTTGAACACCAGGGGGCTCCGTTGAACTTTTGAATAACAGCATGAAAAGCCTTGAAACACCTCCAGAAACACTTAGGTGGACTTTTATAATGATCTAAAACACTTTTTAATTAAATTTTAAGATGGTCCAAAATTCCCCTTTATGGGGCACATACTATAGCCTTACCATTTGAACACCAGGGGGCGACGATGAATGTTTGAATAAAGGTATGAAAAGCCCTGAAATACCTCCAGAAAAACTTAAGTGGGCTTGTAAAATGATCTAGAACACTTTTTATCCAGATTTGAAGATGGTAAAAAAATTCCCCTTTTTGGAGCACATACTATAGCCTTACCATTTGAACACCAGGGGGCGACAATGAATGTTTGAATGTAGACTTGAAACATCTTGAAACACCTCCCGAAACACTAAGGTGGGCAGTTAAAATGATCTTGAACACTTTTTAATTAAATTTCAAGATGGTCAAAAATTCCCCTTTATGGAGCACATACTATAGCCTTACCATTTGAACACCAGGGGGTGACGACAAATGTTTGAATAAAGGCATGAAAAGCCTTGAAATACCTCCAGAAACACTTAGGTGGACTTTTATAATGATCTAGAACACTTTTTAATTAAATTTTCAGATGGTCCAAAATTCCCCTTTATGGAGCACATACTATAGCCTTACCATTTGAACACCAGGGGGTGACAACAAATGTTTGAATAAAGGCATGAAAAGCCTTGAAATACCTCCAGAAACACTTAGGTGGGTTTGGAAAATGATCTAGAACCCCTGGGTCAGTGGGTAAGCGGTTACAACTGAAAAAGTAGCCACTCCCCCGGAGGGGAGTGGGGAAAGGGGACACCAGGTGAATAGTACTGCACAGACTAAGTTGGCTAAATATTAAAAATATAAGTGCAGACAGAAGTGGTACGTAGAAGCAGAAACAGGAGATAGGACTCAGTGCCTGGACTTCCCCCAGCATTACTGCTCCTAGGGCAGCTTAGACTGAACTGTGGCTTCAGTCTGGTTTTAACTAGTCTGACCAGAAGCTTTTCAAACAGGAACGTTTTTAGTCTGACCTTAAATGTACAGACTGTGTCGGCCTCTTTAATGTTAGCTGAAGCTGATTCCATAAAACAGGAGCTTGGTAACTAAAGGCTCTAGCTCCTACTGTACTTTTACAGACCCTGGGAACTACCAGTAGACCTGCATTCTGAGAACCAAGGGTTCTGTTGGGATGGTACGGCACCAGAGCATCTCTGAGATAGGAGGGGCCCATACCATTAATGGTCTTGTGTGTGAGGAGGAGGATTTTGAATCTAATTCTAAACTGGATTGGAAGCCAGTGAAGGGCTTGGAGCACAGGGGTGATGTGTTCTCTTCTATTTGTTCCTGTTAGTAGTCTTGCTGCCGCGTTCTGAACCAGTTGAAAACTTTTTAGAGAGCTTTTAGGACATGCTACGAGAAGGGAGTTACAGTAATCTAATCTACATGTAACAAACGCATGAACTAATTTTTCTGCATCATTTTTAGATAGAATATTTCTAATTTTGTCTATGTTGCGCAGGTGGAAGAAGGCGGTTCTGCAGGCTTGGTTAATATGTGGTTTAAATGATAGATCTGGGTCAAATAGAACTCCTAGGTTTCTAATTGTGGCGCTGGAGGCTACACCCACATTGTCCAGAGTGACTATCTGGTCAGTTCGGGAGTCTCTCACATTTTTAGGGCCTATTATAATGACCTCTGTTTTTTCAGGGTTAAGTAAAAGATAATTAGCGCTCATCCAGGTTTTAATGTCACGGACACAGGAACTTAGTTTATCTACTTGTCTGGTCTGATCAGGTTTAATCGATAAATACAGTTGTGTATCGTCTGCGTAACAGTGAAAATTAATGCCATGTTTTCTAATAATTTCTAATAATTTCTAATAATTTCTTACCATTTGAACACCAGGGGGCGACGATGAATGTTTGAATAAAGGCACGAAAAGCCCTGAAATACCTCCAGAAAAACTTAGGTGGACTTTTAAAATGATCTAAAGCACTTTTTAATTAAATTTTAAGAGGGTCAAAAATTCCCCGTTTTGGAGCACATACTGTAGCCTTACCATTTGAACACCAGGGGGCGACAATGCATGTTTGAATGTAGACTTGAAACATCTTGAAACACCTCCAGAAACACTTAGGTGGGCAGTTAAAATGATCTTGAACACTTTTTAATTCAATTTTAAGAGGGTCAAAAAATTCCCCTTTTAGGAGCACATACTATAGCCTTACCATTTGAACACCAGGGGGTGCCGACAAATGTTTGACTATAGGCATGAAGAGCCTTTAAATACCTCCAGAAAAACTTAGGTGGGAACTTAAAATGATCTAGAACACTTTTTAATTAAATTTTAAGATGGTCAATAAATTGCCCTTTTTGGAGCGCATACTATAGCCTTACCATTTGAACACCAGGGGGCGACGACAAATGTTTGAATAAAGGCATGAAAAGCCTTGAAATACCTCCAGAAACACTTAAGTGGGCTTGTAAAATGATCGAGAAATCTTTTTATCCAGATTTGAAGATGGTCAAGAAATTCCTCTTTTTGGAGCGCATACTATAGCCTTACCATTTGAACACCAGGGGGCTCCGTTGAACTTTTGAATAACAGCATGAAAAGCCCTGAAATACCTCCAGAAACACTTAGGTGGGCTTGTAAAATGATCTAGAACACTTTTAAATTAGATTTGGAGATGGTCAAAAAATTCCTCTTTTTGGAGCACATACTATAGCCTTACCATCTGAACACCAGGGGGAGACGATGAATGTTTGAATAAAGACTTGAAACATCTTGAAACACCTCCAGAAACACTTAGGTGGGCAGTTAAAATGATCTAGAACACTTTTTAATTCAATTTTAAGAGGGTCAAAAAATTCCCCTTTTTGGAGCACATACTATAGCCTTACCATTTGAACACCAGGGGGCGACAATGAATGTTTGAATGTAGACTTGAAACATCTTGAAACACCTCCAGAAACACTTAGGTGGGCAGTTAAAATGATCTAGAACACTTTTTATCCAGATTTGAAGATGGTCAAGAAATTCCTCTTTTTGGAGCACATACTATAGCCTTACCATTTGGGGGCAACGATGAATGTTTGAATAAAGACTTGAAACATCTTGAAATACCTCCAGAAACACTTAGGTGGACTTTTAAAATGATCTAGAGCACTTTTTAATTAAATTTTAAGAGGGTCAAAAAATTCCCCGTTTTGGAGCACATACTATAGCCTTACCATTTGAACACCAGGGGGAGACGATGAATGTTTGAATAAAGACTTGAAACATCTTGAAATACTCCAGAAAAATTTAGATGGATTTTTAAAATGATCTAGAACACTTTTTAATTAAATTTAAAGATGGTGAAAAAAATTCCCCATTATGGAGCACATACTAAACCCTTACCATTTGAACACCAGGGGGCACCAACAAATGTTTGAATGAAGGCTTGAAAAGCCTTGAAATACCCCCAGAAACACTTAGGTGGGATTGTAAATTGATCTAGAAGACATTTAAATTACATTTGAAGATGGTCAAAAATTCCCCCATTTGGAGCACATACTATAGCCTTACCATTTGGGGGCAACGATGAATGTTTGAATAAAGACTTGAAACATCTTGAAATACCTCCAGAAACACTTAGGTGGACTTTTAAAATGATCTAGAGCACTTTTTAATTAAATTTTAAGAGGGTCAAAAAATTCCCCGTTTTGGAGCACATACTATAGCCTTACCATTTGAACACCAGGGGGCGATGATGAATGTTTGAATGTAGACTTGAAACATCTTGAAACACCTCCAGAAACACTTAGGTGGGCAGTTAAAATGATCTAGAACACTTTTTAATTCAATTTTAAGAGGGTCAATAAATTCCCCGTTTTGGAGCACATACTATAGCCTTACCATTTGAACACCAGGGGGCGACAATGAATGTTTGAATAAAGGCTTGAAACATCTTGAAATACTCCAGAAATACTTAGGTGGACTTTTAAAATGATCTAAAGCACTTTTTAATTCAATTTTAAGAGGGTCAAAAAATTCCCATTTTTGGAGCGCATACTATAGCCTTTCAATTTGAACAACAGGGGGCGACGACAAATGTTTGAATAAAGGCATGAAGAGCCTTTAAATACCTCCAGAAAAACTTAAGTGGGAACTTAAAATGATCTAGAACACTTTTTAATTAAATTTTAAGATGGTTAATATATTCCCCTTTTTGGAGCACGTACTATAGCCTTACCATTTGAACACCAGGGGCGACGACAAATGTTTGAATAAAGGCATGAAAAGCCTTGAAATACCTCCAGAAACACTTAGGTTGGCTTGTAAAATGATCTAGAAAACTTTTTATCCAGATTTGAAGATGGTCAATGTATTCCTCTTTTTGGAGCACATACTATAGCCTTACCATTTGAACACCAGGGGGCACTGTTGAACTTTTGAATAACAGCATGAAAAGCCTTGAAATACCTCCAGAAACACTTAGGTGGACTTTTATAATGATCTAGAACACTTTTTCATTAAATTTTTAGATGGTCCAAAATTCCCCTTTATGGAGCACATACTATAGCCTTACCATTTGAACACCAGGGGGCAACGATGAATTTTGAACAAAGGCACGAAAAGCCCTGAAACACCTCCAGAAACACTTAAGTGGGAACTTAAAATGATCTAGAACACTTTTCTTCCAGATTTGAAGATGGTAAAAAAATTCCCCTTTTTGGAGCACATACTATAGCCTTACCATTTGAACACCAGGGGGCGATGATGAATGTTTGAATAAAGACTTCAAAAATCTTGAAATATCCCTAGAAAAATTTAGGTGGACTTTTAAAATGATCTAGAACACTTTAAAATTAGATTTGAAGATGGTAAAAAAATTCCCCTTTTTGGAGCACATACTATAGCCTTACCATTTGAACACCAGGGGGCGACGATGAATGTTTGAATAAAGACTTGAAACATCTTGAAACACCTCCAGAAACACTTAGGTGGGCAGTTAAAATGATCTAGAACACTTTTTATCCAGATTTGAAGATGGTAAAAAAATTCCCCTTTTTGGAGCACATACTATAGCCTTTCCATTTGAACACCAGGGGGAGACGATGAATGTTTGAATAAAGACTTGAAACATCTTGAAATACTCCAGAAAAATTTAAGTGGATTTTTAAAATGATCTAGAACACTTTTTAATTAAATTTAAAGATGGTGAAAAAAATTCCCCTTTTTGGAGCGCATACTAAAGCCTTACCATTTGAACACCAGGGGGCACCAACAAATGTTTGAATGAAGGCTTGAAAAGCCTTGAAATACCCCCAGAAACACTTAGGTGGGTTTGTAAAATTATCTAGAAGACATTTAAATTACATTTGAAGATGGTCAAAAAATTCCCCCATTTGGAGCACATACTATAGCCTTACCATTTGAACACCAGGGGGCGATGATGAATGTTTGAATAAAGGCACGAAAAGCCCTGAAATACCTCCAGAAACACTTAGGTGGGCTTGTAAAATGATCTAGAACACTTTTAAATTAGATTTGAAGATGGTCAAAAAATTCCTCTTTTTGGAGACCATACTATAGCCTTACCATTTGAACACCAGGGGGCGATGATGAATGTTTGAATAAAGACTTGAAAGATCTTGAAACACCTCCAGAAACACTTAGGTGAGCAGTTCAAATGATCTAGAACACTTTTTAACCAGATTTTAAGATGGTAAAAAAAATTCCCCTTTTTGGAGCACATACTATAGCCTTACCATTTGAACACCAGGGGGCGACGACCAATGTTTGAATGAAAACTTGAAACATCTTGAAATACCTCCAGAAACACTTAGGTGGGCAGTTAAAATTATCTTGAACACTTTTTAATTAAATTTCAAGATGGTCAAAAAATTCCTCTTTTTGGAGCACATACTATAGCCTTACCATTTGAACACCAGGGGGCGATGATGAATGTTTGAATGTAGACTTGAAACATCTTGAAACACCTCCAGAAACACTTAGGTGGGCAGTTAAAATGATCTAGAACACTTTTTAATTAAATTTTAAGAGGGTCAAAAAATTACCCTTTTTGGAGCACATACTATAGCCTTACCATTTGAACACCAGGGGGCGACAATGAATGTTTGAATAAAGGCACGAAAAGCCCTGAAATACCTCCACAAACACTTAGGTGGGCTTGTAAAATGATCTAGAACACTTTTAAATTAGATTTGAAGATGGTCAAAAAAATCCTCTTTTTGGAGCACATACTATGTAGCCTTACCATTTGAGCACCAGGGGGCGACGATGAATGTTTGAATAAAGACTTTAAAGATCTTGAAACACCTCCAGAAACACTTAGGTGGGCAGTTAAAATGATCTAGAACACTTTTTAACCAGATTTGAAGATGGTAAAAAAATTCCCCTCTTTGGAGCACATACTATAGCCTTACCATTTGAACACCAGGGGGCGACGATGAATGTTTGAATAAAGGCATGAAAAGCCCTGAAATACCTCCAGAAACACTTAGGTGGGCTTTTAAAATGATCTAGAACACTTTTTAGTTAAATTTAAAAATGGCAAAAAATTCCTCTTTTTGGAGCACATACTATAGCCTTACCATTTGAACACCAGAGGGCGACGATGAATGTTTGAATAAAGACTTGAAAGATCTTGAAATACCTCCAGAAACACTTAGGTGGACTTTTAAAATGATCTAGAGCACTTTTTAATGAAATTTTAAGATGGTCAATACATTCCCTGTTTTGGAGCACATACTATAGCCTTACCATTTGAACACCAGGGGGCGATGATGAATGTTTGAATAAAGACTTGAAAAATCTTGAAATATCTCTAGAAAAATTTAGGTTGACTTTTAAAATGATCTAGAACACTTTTAAATTAGATTTGAAGATGGTCAAAAAATTCCTCTTTTTGGAGACCATACTATAGGCTTACCATTTCAACACCAGGGGGCGACGATGAATGTTTGAATAAAGACTTGAAAGATCTTGAAACACCTCCAGAAACACTTAGGTGAGCAGTTCAAATGATCTAGAACACTTTTTAACCAGATTTGAAGATGGTAAAAAAAAATTCCCCTATTTGGAGCACATACTATAGCCTTACCATTTGAACACCAGGGGGCGACAATGAATGTTTGAAGAAAGGCACAAAAAGCCCTGAAATACCTCCCGAAACACTTAAGTGGGCTTGTAAAATGATCTAGAACACTTTTTATCCAGATTTGAAGATGGTAAAAAAATTCCCCTTTTTGGAGCACATACTATAGCCTTACCATTTGAACACCAGGGGGCGACGATGAATGTTAGAATAAAGGCATGAAAAGCCTTTAAAAACCTCCAGAAACACTTAGGTGGGCTTGTAAAATGATCTAGAAATCTTTTTACCCAGATTTAAAGATGGTCAATAAATTCCTCTTTTTGGAGCACATACTATAGCCTTACCATTTGAACACCAGGGGTAGAGGATGAATGTTTGAATAAAGGCACGAAAAGACCTGAAATACCTCCAGAAACACTTAGGTGGGAACTTAAAATGATCTAGAACACTTTTTATCCAGATTTGAAGAAGGTCAATAAATACACCTTACCATTTGAACACCAGGGGGCTCCTTTTTAATGTTTGAATAAAGACTCTAAAAATATTAAAATACCTCCAGAAACACTTAAGTGGGGTTGCATATATGTGCATGTGCTCCAAAAAATGAAACTCTGGTCATATTTTTTAATGCCTTTAAAAACAGTTCTAAATGGTTCTAAATGTATAAATGAAAGATTTCTGAGGTATTTAAACGTGTTTCTGCCCATTTTTGATGCGGGTCATGATCGCCCCCCGGTGGTCAAACATAAGGCTACAGTATGTGGTCAAAAAACTGAAATTCTGTTCATATTTTAAATACCTTTAAAAACAGTTCTAAATGGTACCAAAGGCATCAGTGAAGGATTTCTGAGGGATTTAAAGGCGTTTCAACCCATGTGTAAGGGGGGGGGGGGGGGGGGGGGGGTCATCAGCGTTTTCAAAAACCTGAAATTCTGCTCAAATGTTTGCACTGAGCCCATGGAGCCGGCCCTGTCACTGCCTCCCACAGTACCTGTGGTTGGACTTCATTTTTATCGCATTATTTTTCACTGTTGACCTGAAGGTGACCTCCTGAACCTGCTTTTAACTCACCACATGAACACAGGTCACACCCAACCTCTAAAAATGAACCCCACATGGACCCACTTCAGACCAGGACCCACCCTGGACCAGTTCAGACCAGGACCAACCCTGGACCACTTCAGACCAGGACCCACCCTGGACCAGTTCAGACCAGGACCCACCCTGGACCCACTTCAGACCAGGACCCACCCTGGACCAGTTCAGACCAGGACCCACCCTGGACCCACTTCAGACCAGGACCCACCCTGGACCAGTTCAGACCAGGACCAACCCTGGACCAGTTCAGACCAGGACCCACCCTGGACCCACTTCAGACCAGGACCCACCCTGGACCAGTTCAGACCAGGACCAACCCTGGACCAGTTCAGACCAGGACCGACCCTGAGTCTGTGTGTGTGTTCTGGCCTTGGCCTACATTCCTCTGTTTGTTCAGTAAACCCTCCTATCACTGCAGATAAGTAGAACCAAGGGAGGAGAACAGAGCAGAGCACTGACACAGGGTTAGAACCAGGACAGAACCAGGTTAGAACCAGGACAGAACCAGATTAGAACCAGGACAGAACCAGGACAGAACCAGATTAGAACCAGGACAGAACCAGGACAGAACCAGGACAGAACCAGGTTAGAACCAGGACAGAACCAGATTAGAACCAGGACAGAACCAGGACAGAACCAGGTTAGAACCAGGACAGAACCAGATTAGAACCAGGACAGAACCAGGACAGAACCAGAACAGAACCAGGTTTAGAACCAGGACAGAACCAGGACCAGAACCAGGACAGAACCAGATTAGAACCAGGACAGAACCAGAACAGAACCAGGTTAGAACCAGGACAGAACCAGGTTAGAACAGGACAGAACCAGGACAGAACCCAGGATAGAACCAGGACAGAACCAGATTAGAACCAGGATAGAACCAGATTAGAACCAGGATAGAAATCAGGACGAACCAGGATAGAACCAGGACAGAACCAGATTAGAACCAGGACAGAACCAGATCAGAACCAGGACAGAACCAGGTTAGAACCAGGATAGAACCAGGACAGAACCAGATTAGAACCAGGACAGAACCAGGTTAGAACCAGGTTAGAACCAGGATAGAACCAGGACAGAACCAGATTAGAACCAGGATAGAACCAGGACAGAACCAGATTAGAACCAGGATAGAATCAGGACAGAACCAGGACAGAACCAGATTAGAACCAGGATAGAACCAGGATAGAACCAGGACAGAACCAGGTTAGAACCAGGACAGAACCAGGACAGAACCAGGTTAGAACCAGGATAGAACCAGATTAGAACCAGGACAGAACCAGGTTAGATCCAGGATAGAACCAGGATAGAACCAGGTTAGAACCAGGACAGAACCAGGACAGAATCAGGTTAGAACCAGGATAGAACCAGGTTAGAACCAGGATAGAACCAGGACAGAACCAGGTTAGAACCAGATTAGAACCAGGATAGAACCAGGACAGAACCAGGACAGAACCAGATTAGAACCAGGATAGAACCAGGACAGAACCAGATTAGAACCAGGACAGAACCAGATTAGAACCAGGATAGAACCAGGACAGAACCAGGACAGAACCAGATTAGAACCAGGATAGAACCAGGATAGAACCAGACAGAACAGGTTAGAACCAGGACAGAACCAGGACAGAACCAGGTTAGAACCAGGACAGAACCAGGTTAGAACCAGGATAGAACCAGGACAGAACCAGATTAGAACCAGGACAGAACCAGGTTAGATCCAGGATAGAACCAGGATAGAACCAGGACAGAACCAGGACAGAACCAGGTTAGAACCAGGATAGAACCAGATTAGAACCAGGATAGAACCAGATTAGAACCAGGATAGAACCAGGTTAGAACCAGGACAGAACCAGGACAGAACCAGGATAGAACCAGATTAGAACCAGGATAGAACCAGGACAGAACAAGGTTAGAACCAGGATAGAACCAGGTTAGAACCAGGATAGAACCAGGTTAGAAACCAGGACAGAACCAGGACAGAACCAGGTTAGAACCATGATAGAACCAGGACAGAACCAGGACAGAACCAGATTAGAACCAGGACAGAACCAGGACAGAACCAGGTTAGAACCAGGACAGAACAAGGGTTAGAACCAGGTTAGAACCAGGATAGAACCAGGACAGAACCAGGTTAGAACCATGATAGAACCAGGACAGAACCAGGACAGAACCAGATTAGAACCAGGACAGAACCAGGACAGAACCAGGTTAGAACCAGGATAGACCAGATAGAATCAGGACAGAACCAGGACAGAACCAGATTAGAACCAGGACAGAACCAGGTTAGACCAGGATAGAACCAGGACAGAACCAGGACAGAACCAGGTTAGAACCATGATAGAACCAGGACAGAACCAGGTTAGAACCAGGATAGAACCAGATTAGAATCAGGACAGAACCAGGACAGAACCAGGTTAGAACCAGGACAGAACCAGATTAGAACCAGGACAGAACCAGGTTAGAACCAGGATAGAACCAGGACAGAACCAGATTAGAACCAGGACAGAACCAGGACAGAACCAGGTTAGAACCAGGTTAGAACCAGATTAGAACCAGGATAGAACCAGGACAGAACCAGGATAGAACCAGGACAGAACCAGGTTAGAACTTTTTGAAACACCAGTTTAACCCCTTTTTTCCGTTTCCACCTGGACACAGATATGTTTTTTTAAATGATACGTTTGTGGACGTAGTCTGGGTACCTGGTCCCCTATCCTGGTCCTGGACCCAGACAGGCCCATGTGTGATGGTTCTGTCCAACAGTACTGTGTCCACAGGGTACCAGTCTACAGAGGACAGAACCAGGACACTGACTGGACCTGAGGGACAGACCCAGGACAAAGGTAGTCCAGCAGACCTGAGGACAGACCCAGGACAAAGGTAGTCCAGCAGACCTGAGGACAGACCCAGGACAAAGGTAGGTCCAGCAGACCTGAGGGACAGGACCCAGGACAAAGGTAGTCCAGCAGACCTGAGGGACAGACCAGGACAAAGGTAGTCCAGCAGACCTGAGGGACAGACCCAGGACAAAGGTAGTCCAGCAGACCTGAGGGACAGACCCAGGACAAAGGTAGTCCAGCAGACCTGAGGGACAGACCCAGGACAAAGGTAGTCCAGCAGACCTGAGGACAGACCCAGGACAAAGGTAGTCCAGCAGACCTGAGGACAGACCCAGGACAAAGGTAGTCCAGCAGACCTGAGGACAGACCCAGGACAAAGGTAGTCCAGCAGACCTGAGGACAGACCCCAGGACAAAGGTAGTCCAGCAGACCTGAGGACAGACCCAGGACAAAGGTAGTCCAGCAGACCTGAGGGACAGACCCAGGACAAAGGTAGTCCAGCAGACCTGAGGACAGACCCAGGACAAAGGTAGTCCAGCAGACCTGAGGACAGACCCAGGACAAAGGTAGTCCAGCAGACCTGAGGACAGACCCACTTGGTGCAGACGTCCTTCCACAGACAGTGGACACAGGCTCATTAAAAGTCCAGCTCGTCGGCTGTTTGGGGTGAACTCCAGCTTTCACAGACGGCTGGTTCAGGTTTTGTGTTGGTCGTCCACTGGTTCATGTGAGGACATGGATCAAACACATACTGAGATGGGATGGAACCATCACCAGTAGAACGATAAACGGCAGTAAAATCACAGACGGTTAGTATTACCGTTTAAATTCTAATTCTCATGATAACTGTGTTTGATTACTGCAGAAAAACCCTATGTAAAGATCTGCTTTTATGTCAAATATTTGAGGATAGTTTGAATTTATTACCATTTTAATTTTCTATACCTAATATTTAGAACACTATTCACTTTTAAAGTCTGTGAAAGGTTCGTTAAACATCTGTGTTATTATGCAATAAATTATATATTTTTCAAATCAAATTTGATACATTTTTTGTGTTTTCTGTCCTTTTGTGTTTTTATAGTAGGTTAAAGTAAAAAATAATAGACAGATGATCTAGATGAAGTTGTGCTGAAAAAACAGATCCAAACATGGGTATAGTAAACATTTGTTTCTATAGTATATAAAGGCCAATCAAAAGGACCTGAAAAACAGACAGAATAGACTCAGACCACTAAGGGTTAATATGTGAATGTTTCTGACACAGAAGGGACAGTGGGACTGTTATTGTATTTATTTATGTTTTGTTTTTTTTTGTT
>NW_021941693.1:39466-41966 GCF_902148855.1 Sphaeramia orbicularis
CGCCCAAGGAGGAGATCGTTCAAATACGACGTCAGCAGAAACGCTGACTCAGCATTTTGGAAATTTCAATCCAACATGGCAGACTTGCAGTTTGTTTAGGGGCGTGGCCATAATAATATTTTTTGTTTGTCTCCTGACGATGAATCTGTGTACTGATTTTCATGGCTGTACGACAAACTTTACATTCGACGTGCTCCCACTGGCGGAACGTGTTTCCGCTTGTCAAGGGGGCGCTGTTGCAGCATTCCTTTATGTTTTTTTTTTTCCTTCAGTGTCCCTGTCTGTGATTGGCTGCTCCTTCAGTGTGCCTGTCTGTGATTGGCTGCTCCTTCAGTGTGCCTGTGTGTGATTGGCTGCTCCTTCAGTGTGCCTGTGTGTGATTGGCTGCTCCTTGGGTGTGCCTGTGTGTGATTGGCTGCTCCTTCAGTGTGCCTGTGTGTGATTGGCTGCTCCTTGGGTGTGCCTGTGTGTGATTGGCTGCTCCTTCAGTGTGCCTGTGTGTGATTGGCTGCTCCTTCAGTGTGCCTGTGTGTGATTGGCTGCTCCTTCAGTGTGCCTGTGTGTGATTGGCTGCTCCTTCAGTGTGCCTGTGTGTGATTGGCTGCTCCTTCAGTGTGCCTGTCTGTGATTGGCTGCTCCTTCAGTGTGCCTGTCTGTGATTGGCTGCTCCTTGGGTGTGTCTCTGTGTGACTGGCTGCTGACTCCCGGTTCAGCTCAGGTCAGTGTGTCCCAGTGCTCGTTGCTCTTCTTTGTGTTTGCTCTCTGCTGTCAGCTTCTTTACTTTCATTTCCTTCATAATACTGTGTTTCTGTGACCTACATAGAGGAGCTGCAACTGCATCAGACAAGTCAAACATTAAACTGGGAACGGTTGGAACATTAAAGCAAAAAGAAATAATTCCAATCCCATTTTCAGTCCACATCTGTTTACATCTGTCAACCACAAACTACACAGACGTCATCTAGAACGCACTGAAACAGCATTAAACAGACGATCACATGATTCAGTTGTTTGGGTTTCTGTAAATCTGTCCAGTTGTGTGTTTCTTTGGCCTCTATCTATCTATCTATCTATCTATCTATCTATCTATCTATCTATCTATCTATCTATCTATCTATCTATCTATCTATCTATCTATCTATCTATCTATCTATCCATCCATCCATCCATCCATCCATCCATCCATCCATCCATCTCTTAAAAAAAAACTCAAACAACTCAAACTTGATCTGGAAATTGGTCAAACAGTGTCCATACGGTTCCATCTTTAATGCACATTTGTATGTGTGATTGTTTACATGTTAATATTTTAATGTGTCTGCAACAAAAAAGTACATTGTGGCAATTTATTTATTTATTTATTTATTAAAGTTCAATTTGGTTAAATTATTTCAGTGTGTGTATTAGTACTTTTTGAACATTTTGAGCACAATTTCAACAATATCGTAATAATAAGCTGGCCTCCCAGCTTGTGTTGTCAAACCACTACAGATGGTCCAAACCACTACAGATGGTCCAAACCACTACAGATGGTCCAAACCACTACAGATGGTCCAAACCACTACAGATGGTCCAGAATGCAGCAGCGCGTCTGGTCTTCAATCACCCTAAAAGGGCACATGTCACCCCCTTACTCACCCTAAAAGGGCACATGTCACCCCCTTACTCACCCTAAAAGGGCACATGTCACCCCCTTACTCATCCTAAAAGGGCACATGTCACCCCCTTACTCACCCTAAAAGGGCACATGTCACCCCCTTACTCATTGAGTTCCACTGGTCTACCCATAGCTGCCCACATCAAATTCAAATCTTTAATCCTAAACTACAGAATCCTCCGTGGGTCTGCTCCTACCCACCTAGGTGCACTGATAAAAGCTTATGTTGCCCCACGACCACTCCGCTCGTCTGGGGAACGTAGTCTGGTGGTCCCCAGACCTTGTACAAGACAACCCAGGCTCATTTCATGGGTCGTTCCACGTTGGTGGAACGCTCTACCAAGTGCTAGAAGAACAGAGTCATCCCTGCCTATCTTCAAGAAGCTCCTGAAGACCCAGCTCTTCCAGGAGCACCTCCTATCCTAACACTTTCAAACATTCCATTTTAAATATTCTAATAAGGTTTTTTCCAGGATAACCACAGATTCTTCCAGGATTATCTCTGGACCTGCTGCGGTGGTCCTGCCTCTCTCCTGCCCTCATCCTCACCACTCACTTATCCTCAACCGCCTCCATGTGTCTCCCCCTACTCCCCCCTTCTCCCCCTCTCCCCCAGTCTCTATCTCTATCACTCTCTCTTTTTCTCCTTCTCTACTCTCTCTCTTTAACCCCAGCTGGTCCTGTCCCTCGTCCATCCTCCTCAGTCTGGGTCTGCTCCAGGTTTCTGCTGTTAAAGGGAAGTTTTTCCTTCCACTGTCACCATCACTAGTGTTTGCTCCTGGAGGATTCTGTTGGGTTTCTGTAAATTGACTTAGGGTCTGGTTTTGACCAACTCTATATATA
>NW_021941693.1:46966-49466 GCF_902148855.1 Sphaeramia orbicularis
AGACAGGTGGACATTTACAAGAGAGGTGAGACAGGTGGACTGTTACAACAGAGGTGAGACAGGTGGACATTTACAACAGAGGTGAGACAGGTGGACGTTTACAACAGAAGTGAGACAGGTGGATGTTTACAAGAGAGGTGAGACAGGTGGACTGTTACAACAGAGGTGAGAAAGGTGGACGTTTACAACAGAGGTGAGACAGGTGGACGTTTACAACAGAGGTGAGACAGGTGGACTGTTACAACAGAGGTGAGAAAGGTGGACGTTTACAACAGAGGTGAGACAGGTGGACGTTTACAAGAGAGGTGAGACAGGTGGACTGTTACAACAGAGGTGAGAAAGGTGGACGTTTACAACAGAGGTGAGACAGGTGGACTTTTACAAGAGAGGTGAGACAGGTGGACGTTTACAAGAGAGGTGAGACAGGTGGACTTTTACAACAGAAGTGAGACAGGTGGACGTTTACAAGAGAGGTGAGACAGGTGGACGTTTACAAGAGAGGTGAGACAGGTGGACGTTTACAACAGAGGTGAGACAGGTGGACGTTTACAACAGAAGTGAGACAGATGGACGTTTACAAGAGAGGTGAGACAGGTGGACTTTTACAACAGAAGTGAGACAGGTGGACGTTTACAAGAGAGGTGAGACAGGTGGACTTTTACAACAGAGGTGAGACAGGTGGATGTTTACAAGAGAGGTGAGACAGGTGGATGTTTACAACAGAAGTGACACAGGTGGACGTTTACAAGAGAGGTGAGACAGGTGGATGTTTACAACAGAAGTGAGACAGGTGGACGTTTACAACAGAAGTGAGACAGGTGGATGTTTACAAGAGAGGTGAGACAGGTGGATGTTTACAACAGAAGTGAGACAGGTGGACTTTTACAAGAGAGGTGAGACAGGTGGATGTTTACAACAGAAGTGAGACAGGTGGACGTTTACAAGAGAAGTGAGACAGGTGGATGTTTACAACAGAAGTGAGACAGGTGGACGTTTACAAGAGAGGTGAGACAGGTGGACGTTTACAAGAGAGGTGAGACAGGTGGACGTTTACAAGAGAGGTGAGACAGGTGGACGTTTACAACAGAGGTGAGACAGGTGGACGTTTACAACAGAAGTGAGACAGATGGACGTTTACAAGAGAGGTGAGACAGGTGGACTTTTACAACAGAAGTGAGACAGGTGGACGTTTACAAGAGAGGTGAGACAGGTGGACTTTTACAACAGAGGTGAGACAGGTGGATGTTTACAAGAGAGGTGAGACAGGTGGATGTTTACAACAGAAGTGAGACAGGTGGACGTTTACAAGAGAGGTGAGACAGGTGGATGTTTACAACAGAAGTGAGACAGGTGGACGTTTACAACAGAAGTGAGACAGGTGGATGTTTACAAGAGAGGTGAGACAGGTGGATGTTTACAACAGAAGTGAGACAGGTGGACTTTTACAAGAGAGGTGAGACAGGTGGATGTTTACAACAGAAGTGAGACAGGTGGACGTTTACAAGAGAAGTGAGACAGGTGGATGTTTACAACAGAAGTGAGACAGGTGGACGTTTACAAGAGAGGTGAGACAGGTGGACGTTTACACAGCAGACCTGCCTTCACCAGTCAAAGGGGCGGGGCCACAGCGGATGGATAGCAGGATGTAGAACTTGCGCGTTGGAAATACCCCGAGCACAGCGGAGGACGAGCAGAGCACAGCCATGTTTGTTTTAGCAGAGCTGAACTTTAATTCAAGCCTCTGAGTGTTCGTTACAGCAGGTCTGTCCAAGTCCTGTTAGTCCAGTTCCACATTCAGATAAATCTGATCTGCACTGGACCCACCCAGAAAAATAAGAACAGAATAAAAGAGAAATAAGGTCAACTCCAAACTGTGTCTGTTTTAGAGCAAAAAAGTACAGTTACATTCTGAACAGGTTTCCATCTACAAACTGTCCTTTCAACAGATGTGAAGAACATGAACAAACTGAACAAATCAGTGTAATTTGAACACTATTCTGCCTCAGTTTATCATTTCCACATGTTCATTAGAACGTACAGATCACAGTGGATCTACAAACACACACAACATTTAAGAACAGACAGAATATTGGTCCAATTGGACTGACTTCTGTTCACACATTTCAGGTTGTTCATATTTGTTCAGATTATTCACATTTTCTGTGAAATTCTCCTTAGTTTTAGTGTAATTCCATGAAAATATTTCCATTTCCAAACAGAAACATTGTCAGTTGTCATTATTTCTGTTCTTCTGATAGTATGTGACTGGTCCTGTCCACTGCAGACGGAACTGGTCTGAATGTGGAACTGAACTAACAGGACTGGGCACATCTGAGTGGAATTTATGCACTTCACTAATTCATCCACAGGGCCGGACTGGACCCTTTGGGGGACCAGACTGGACCCTTTGGTGGGCCGGACTGGACCCTTTGGTGGGCCGGACTGGACCCTTTGGTGGGCTGGATTTGGCCCCTGGGCCACATGTTTGACACCTGTGCTT
>NW_021941693.1:54466-86883 GCF_902148855.1 Sphaeramia orbicularis
AAATAACACAGATGTTTAACGAACCTTTTCACAGACTTTAAAAGTGAATAGTGGTTCTAAATATTAGGTATAGAAAATTAAAATGGTAATAAATTCAAACTATCCTCAAATATTTGACATAAAAGCAGATCTTTACATAGGGTTTTTCTGCAGTAATCAAACACAGTTATCATGAGAATTAGAATTTAAACGGTAATACTAACCGTCTGTGATTTTACTGCCGTTTATCGTTCTACTGGTGATGGTTCCATCCCATCTCAGTATGTGTTTGATCCATGTCCTCACATGAACCAGTGGACGACCAACACAAAACCTGAACCAGCCGTCTGTGAAAGCTGGAGTTCACCCCAAACAGCCGACGAGCTGGACTTTTAATGAGCCTGTGTCCACTGTCTGTGGAAGGACGTCTGCACCAAGTGGGTCTGTCCTCAGGTCTGCTGGACTACCTTTGTCCTGGGTCTGTCCCTCAGGTCTGCTGGACTACCTTTGTCCTGGGTCTGTCCTCAGGTCTGCTGGACTACCTTTGTCCTGGGTCTGTCCCTCAGGTCTGCTGGACTACCTTTGTCCTGGGTCTGTCCTCAGGTCTGCTGGACTACCTTTGTCCTGGGTCTGTCCTCAGGTCTGCTGGACTACCTTTGTCCTGGGTCTGTCCTCAGGTCTGCTGGACTACCTTTGTCCTGGGTCTGTCCTCAGGTCTGCTGGACTACCTTTGTCCTGGGTCTGTCCTCAGGTCTGCTGGACTACCTTTGTCCTGGGTCTGTCCTCAGGTCTGCTGGACTACCTTTGTCCTGGGTCTGTCCTCAGGTCTGCTGGACTACCTTTGTCCTGGGTCTGTCCTCAGGTCTGCTGGACTACCTTTGTCCTGGGTCTGTCCTCAGGTCTGCTGGACTACCTTTGTCCTGGGTCTGTCCTCAGGTCTGCTGGACTACCTTTGTCCTGGGTCTGTCCTCAGGTCTGCTGGACTACCTTTGTCCTGGGTCTGTCCCTCAGGTCTGCTGGACTACCTTTGTCCTGGGTCTGTCCCTCAGGTCTGCTGGACTACCTTTGTCCTGGGTCTGTCCTCAGGTCTGCTGGACTACCTTTGTCCTGGGTCTGTCCCTCAGGTCTGCTGGACTACCTTTGTCCTGGGTCTGTCCTCAGGTCTGCTGGACTACCTTTGTCCTGGGTCTGTCCTCAGGTCTGCTGGACTACCTTTGTCCTGGGTCTGTCCCTCAGGTCTGCTGGACTACCTTTGTCCTGGGTCTGTCCCTCAGGTCCAGACAGTGTCCTGGTTCTGTCCTCTGTAGACTGGTACCCTGTGGACACAGTACTGTGGACAGAACCATCACACATGGGCCTGTCTGGGTCCAGGACCAGGATAGGGGACCAGGTACCCAGACTACGTCCACAAACGTATCATTTAAAAAAATATCTGTGTCCAGGTGGAAACGGAAAAAGTGGGTTAAACTGGTGTTTCAAAAAGTTCTAACCTGGTTCTGTCCTGGTTCTATCCTGGTTCTGTCCTGGTTCTATCCTGGTTCTAATCTGGTTCTAACCTGGTTCTAACCTGGTTCTGTCCTGGTTCTGTCCTGGTTCTAATCTGGTTCTGTCCTGGTTCTATCCTGGTTCTAACCTGGTTCTGTCCTGGTTCTAATCTGGTTCTGTCCTGGTTCTAACCTGGTTCTGTCCTGGTTCTGTCCTGATTCTAATCTGGTTCTATCCTGGTTCTAACCTGGTTCTGTCCTGGTTCTATCATGGTTCTAACCTGGTTCTGTCCTGGTTCTGTCCTGGTTCTATCCTGGTTCTAACCTGGTTCTGTCCTGGTTCTAATCTGGTTCTGTCCTGGTTCTGTCCTGATTCTAATCTGGTTCTATCCTGGTTCTAACCTGGTTCTGTCCTGGTTCTGTCCTGGTTCTAATCTGGTTCTGTCCTGGTTCTGTCCTGGTTCTATCATGGTTCTAACCTGGTTCTGTCCTGGTTCTATCCTGGTTCTAACCTGGTTCTAACCTTGTTCTGTCCTGGTTCTAACCTGGTTCTGTCCTGGTTCTGTCCTGGTTCTAATCTGGTTCTGTCCTGGTTCTGTCCTGGTTCTATCATGGTTCTAACCTGGTTCTGTCCTGGTTCTGTCCTGGTTCTAACCTGGTTCTATCCTGGTTCTAATCTGGTTCTATCCTGGTTCTAACCTTGTTCTGTCCTGGTTCTATCCTGGTTCTAATCTGGTTCTATCCTGGTTCTAACCTGGTTCTGTCCTGGTTCTGTCCTGGTTCTAACCTGGTTCTATCCTGGTTCTAACCTGGTTCAATCCTGGTTCTAATCTGGTTCTATCCTGGTTCTAACCTGGTTCTGTCCTGGTTCTGTCCTGGTTCTATCCTGGTTCTATCCTGGATCTAACCTGGTTCTGTCCTGGTTCTAATCTGGTTCTGTCCTGGTTCTATCCTGGTTCTAACCTGGTTCTATCCTGGTTCTAACCTGGTTCTGTCCTGGTTCTGTCCTGGTTCTAACCTGGTTCTGTCCTGGTTCTATCCTGGTTCTATCCTGGTTCTAATCTGGTTCTGTCCTGGTTCTGTCCTGGTTCTATCCTGGTTCTAATCTGGTTCTGTCCTGGTTCTAATCTGGTTCTGTCCTGGTTCTATCCTGGTTCTAATCTGGTTCTGTCCTGGTTCTGTCCTGGTTCTAATCTGGTTCTAACCTGGTTCTGTCCTGGTTCTATCCTGGTTCTAACCTGGTTCTATCCTGGTTCTAACCTGATTCTGTCCTGGTTCTGTCCTGGTTCTAACCTGGTTCTATCCTGGTTCTATCCTGGATCTAACCTGGTTCTGTCCTGGTTCTAATCTGGTTCTATCCTGGTTCTAACCTGGTTCTGTCCTGGTTCTGTCCTGGTTCTAACCTGGTTCTGTCCTGGTTCTATCCTGGTTCTATCCTGGTTCTAATCTGGTTCTGTCCTGGTTCTGTCCTGATTCTATCCTGGTTCTAATCTGGTTCTGTCCTGGTTCTATCCTGGTTCTAACCTGGTTCTAACCTGGTTCTGTCCTGGTTCTAATCTGGTTCTGTCCTGGTTCTATCCTGGTTCTAACCTGGTTCTGTCCTGGTTCTGATCTGGTTCTGTCCTGGTTCTAATCTGGTTCTGTCCTGGTTCTATCCTGGTTCTGTCCTGATTCTATCCTGGTTCTAATCTGGTTCTATCCTGGTTCTAATCTGGTTCTGTCCTGGTTCTATCCTGGTTCTGTCCTGGTTCTGTCCTGGTTCTAACCTGGTTCTGTCCTGGTTCTAACCTGGTTCTGTTCTGGTTCTGTCCTGGTTCTAATCTGGTTCTGTCCTGGTTCTGTCCTGGTTCTGTCCTGGTTCTAACCTGGTTCTGTTCTGGTTCTGTCCTGGTTCTGTCCTGGTTCTAATCTGGTTCTGTCCTGGTTCTAACCTGGTTCTGTCCTGGTTCTGTCCTGGTTCTAATCTGGTTCTGTCCTGGTTCTAACCTGGTTCTGTCCTGGTTCTGTCCTGGTTCTAATCTGGTTCTGTCCTGGTTCTGTCCTGGTTCTAATCTGGTTCTGTCCTGGTTCTAACCTGGTTCTGTCCTGGTTCTAACCCTGTGTCAGTGCTCTGCTCTGTTCTCCTCCCTTGGTTCTACTTATCTGCAGTGATAGGAGGGTTTACTGAACAAACAGAGGAATGTAGGCCAAGGCCAGAACACACACACAGACTCAGGGTCGGTCCTGGTCTGAACTGGTCCAGGGTTGGTCCTGGTCTGAACTGGTCCAGGGTGGGTCCTGGTCTGAAGTGGGTCCAGGGTGGGTCCTGGTCTGAACTGGTCCAGGGTTGGTCCTGGTCTGAACTGGTCCAGGGTGGGTCCTGGTCTGAAGTGGGTCCAGGGTGGGTCCTGGTCTGAACTGGTCCAGGGTGGGTCCTGGTCTGAAGGGGTCCAGGGTTGGTCCTGGTCTGAACTGGTCCAGGGTGGGTCCTGGTCTGAAGTGGGTCCATGTGGGGTTCATTTTTAGAGGTTGGGTGTGACCTGTGTTCATGTGGTGAGTTAAAAGCAGGTTCAGGAGGTCACCTTCAGGTCAACAGTGAAAAATAATGCGATAAAAATGAAGTCCAACCACAGGTACTGTGGGAGGCAGTGACAGGGCCGGCTCCATGGGCTCAGTGCAAACATTTGAGCAGAATTTCAGGTTTTTGAAAACGCTGATGACCCCCCCCCCCCCCCCCCCCCCCCCTTACACATGGGTTGAAACACCTTTAAATCCCTCAGAAATCCTTCACTGATGCCTTTGGTACCATTTAGAACTGTTTTTAAAGGTATTTAAAATATGAAAAGAATTTCAGTTTTTTGACCACATACTGTAGCCTTATGTTTGACCACCGGGGGGCGATCATGACCCGCATCAAAAATGGGCAGAAACACGTTTAAATACCTCAGAAATCTTTCATTTATACATTTAGAACCATTTAGAACTGTTTTTAAAGGCATTAAAAAATATGACCAGAGTTTCATTTTTTGGAGCACATGCACATATATGCAACCCCACTTAAGTGTTTCTGGAGGTATTTTAATATTTTTAGAGTCTTTATTCAAACATTAAAAAGGAGCCCCCTGGTGTTCAAATGGTAAGGTGTATTTTATTGACCTTCTTCAAATCTGGATAAAAAGTGTTCTAGATCATTTTAAGTTCCCACCTAAGTGTTTCTGGAGGTATTTCAGGTCTTTTCGTGCCTTTATTCAAACATTCATCCTCTACCCCTGGTGTTCAAATGGTAAGGCTATAGTATGTGCTCCAAAAAGAGGAATTTATTGACCATCTTTAAATCTGGGTAAAAAGATTTCTAGATCATTTTACAAGCCCACCTAAGTGTTTCTGGAGGTTTTTAAAGGCTTTTCATGCCTTTATTCTAACATTCATCGTCGCCCCCTGGTGTTCAAATGGTAAGGCTATAGTATGTGCTCCAAAAAGGGGAATTTTTTTACCATCTTCAAATCTGGATAAAAAAGTGTTCTAGATCATTTTACAAGCCCACTTAAGTGTTTCGGGAGGTATTTCAGGGCTTTTTGTGCCTTTCTTCAAACATTCATTGTCGCCCCCTGGTGTTCAAATGGTAAGGCTATAGTATGTGCTCCAAATAGGGGAATTTTTTTTACCATCTTCAAATCTGGTTAAAAAGTGTTCTAGATCATTTGAACTGCTCACCTAAGTGTTTCTGGAGGTGTTTCAAGATCTTTCAAGTCTTTATTCAAACATTCATCGTCGCCCCCTGGTGTTGAAATGGTAAGCCTATAGTATGGTCTCCAAAAAGAGGAATTTTTTGATCATCTTCAAATCTAATTTAAAAGTGTTCTAGATCATTTTAAAAGTCAACCTAAATTTTTCTAGAGATATTTCAAGATTTTTCAAGTCTTTATTCAAACATTCATCATCGCCCCCTGGTGTTCAAATGGTAAGGCTATAGTATGTGCTCCAAAACAGGGAATGTATTGACCATCTTAAAATTTCATTAAAAAGTGCTCTAGATCATTTTAAAAGTCCACCTAAGTGTTTCTGGAGGTATTTCAAGATCTTTCAAGTCTTTATTCAAACATTCATCGTCGCCCTCTGGTGTTCAAATGGTAAGGCTATAGTATGTGCTCCAAAAAGAGGAATTTTTTGCCATTTTTAAATTTAACTAAAAAGTGTTCTAGATCATTTTAAAAGCCCACCTAAGTGTTTCTGGAGGTATTTCAGGGCTTTTCATGCCTTTATTCAAACATTCATCGTCGCCCCCTGGTGTTCAAATGGTAAGGCTATAGTATGTGCTCCAAAGAGGGGAATTTTTTTACCATCTTCAAATCTGGTTAAAAAGTGTTCTAGATCATTTTAACTGCCCACCTAAGTGTTTCTGGAGGTGTTTCAAGATCTTTAAAGTCTTTATTCAAACATTCATCGTCGCCCCCTGGTGCTCAAATGGTAAGGCTTTAGTATGTGCTCCAAAAGGGTAATTTTTTGACCCTCTTAAAATTTAATTAAAAAGTGTTCTAGATCATTTTAACTGCCCACCTAAGTGTTTCTGGAGGTGTTTCAAGATGTTTCAAGTCTACATTCAAACATTCATCATCGCCCCCTGGTGTTCAAATGGTAAGGCTATAGTATGTGCTCCAAAAAGAGGAATTTTTTGACCATCTTGAAATTTAATTAAAAAGTGTTCAAGATAATTTTAACTGCCCACCTAAGTGTTTCTGGAGGTATTTCAAGATGTTTCAAGTTTTCATTCAAACATTGGTCGTCGCCCCCTGGTGTTCAAATGGTAAGGCTATAGTATGTGCTCCAAAAAGGGGAATTTTTTTTACCATCTTAAAATCTGGTTAAAAAGTGTTCTAGATCATTTGAACTGCTCACCTAAGTGTTTCTGGAGGTGTTTCAAGATCTTTCAAGTCTTTATTCAAACATTCATCATCGCCCCCTGGTGTTCAAATGTTAAGGCTATAGTATGGTCTCCAAAAAGGGGAATTTTTTTTACCATCTTCAAATCTAATTTTAAAGTGTTCTAGATCATTTTAAAAGTCCACCTAAATTTTTCTAGGGATATTTCAAGATTTTGAAGTCTTTATTCAAACATTCATCATCGCCCCCTGGTGTTCAAATGGTAAGGCTATTGTATGTGCTCCAAAAAGGGGAATTTTTTTACCATCTTCAAATCTGGAAGAAAAGTGTTCTAGATCATTTTAAGTTCCCACTTAAGTGTTTCTGGAGGTGTTTCAGGGCTTTTCGTGCCTTTGTTCAAAAATTCATCGTTGCCCCCTGGTGTTCAAATGGTAAGGCTATAGTATGTGCTCCATAAAGGGGAATTTTGGACCATCTAAAAATTTAATGAAAAGTGTTCTAGATCATTATAAAAGTCCACCTAAGTGTTTCTGGAGGTATTTCAAGGCTTTTCATGCTGTTATTCAAAAGTTCAACAGTGCCCCCTGGTGTTCAAATGGTAAGGCTATAGTATGTGCTCCAAAAAGAGGAATACATTGACCATCTTCAAATCTGGATAAAAAGTTTTCTAGATCATTTTACAAGCCAACCTAAGTGTTTCTGGAGGTATTTCAAGGCTTTTCATGCCTTTATTCAAACATTTGTCATCGCCCCCTGGTGTTCAAATGGTAAGGCTATAGTACGTGCTCCAAAAAGGGGAATATATTAACCATCTTAAAATTTAATTAAAAAGTGTTCTAGATCATTTTAAGTTCCCACTTAAGTTTTTCTGGAGGTATTTAAAGGCTCTTCATGCCTTTATTCAAGCATTTGTCGTCGCCCCCTGGTGTTCAAATGGTAAGGCTTTAGTATGTGCTCCAAAAAGGGTAATTTTTTGACCCTCTTAAAATTTAATTAAAAAGTGTTCTAGATCATTTTAACTGCCCACCTAAGTGTTTCTGGAGGTGTTTCAAGATGTTTCAAGTCTACATTCAAACATTCATCATCGCCCCCTGGTGTTCAAATGGTAAGGCTATAGTATGTGCTCCAAAAAGAGGAATTTTTTGACCATCTTGAAATTTAATTAAAAAGTGTTCAAGATAATTTTAACTGCCCACCTAAGTGTTTCTGGAGGTATTTCAAGATGTTTCAAGTTTTCATTCAAACATTGGTCGTCGCCCCCTGGTGTTCAAATGGTAAGGCTATAGTATGTGCTCCAAAAAGGGGAATTTTTTTTACCATCTTAAAATCTGGTTAAAAAGTGTTCTAGATCATTTGAACTGCTCACCTAAGTGTTTCTGGAGGTGTTTCAAGATCTTTCAAGTCTTTATTCAAACATTCATCATCGCCCCCTGGTGTTCAAATGGTAAGGCTATAGTATGTGCTCCAAAAAGGGGAATTTTTTTTACCATCTTCAAATCTAATTTTAAAGTGTTCTAGATCATTTTAAAAGTCCACCTAAATTTTTCTAGGGATATTTCAAGATTTTTGAAGTCTTTATTCAAACATTCATCATCGCCCCCTGGTGTTCAAATGGTAAGGCTATTGTATGTGCTCCAAAAAGGGGAATTTTTTTACCATCTTCAAATCTGGAAGAAAAGTGTTCTAGATCATTTTAAGTTCCCACTTAAGTGTTTCTGGAGGTGTTTCAGGGCTTTTCGTGCCTTTGTTCAAAAATTCATCGTTGCCCCCTGGTGTTCAAATGGTAAGGCTATAGTATGTGCTCCATAAAGGGGAATTTTGGACCATCTAAAAATTTAATGAAAAAGTGTTCTAGATCATTATAAAAGTCCACCTAAGTGTTTCTGGAGGTATTTCAAGGCTTTTCATGCTGTTATTCAAAAGTTCAACAGTGCCCCCTGGTGTTCAAATGGTAAGGCTATAGTATGTGCTCCAAAAAGAGGAATACATTGACCATCTTCAAATCTGGATAAAAAGTTTTCTAGATCATTTTACAAGCCAACCTAAGTGTTTCTGGAGGTATTTCAAGGCTTTTCATGCCTTTATTCAAACATTTGTCGTCGCCCCCTGGTGTTCAAATGGTAAGGCTATAGTACGTGCTCCAAAAAGGGGAATATATTAACCATCTTAAAATTTAATTAAAAAGTGTTCTAGATCATTTTAAGTTCCCACTTAAGTTTTTCTGGAGGTATTTAAAGGCTCTTCATGCCTTTATTCAAACATTTGTCGTCGCCCCCTGTTGTTCAAATTGAAAGGCTATAGTATGCGCTCCAAAAATGGGAATTTTTTGACCCTCTTAAAATTGAATTAAAAAGTGCTTTAGATCATTTTAAAAGTCCACCTAAGTATTTCTGGAGTATTTCAAGATGTTTCAAGCCTTTATTCAAACATTCATTGTCGCCCCCTGGTGTTCAAATGGTAAGGCTATAGTATGTGCTCCAAAACGGGGAATTTATTGACCCTCTTAAAATTGAATTAAAAAGTGTTCTAGATCATTTTAACTGCCCACCTAAGTGTTTCTGGAGGTGTTTCAAGATGTTTCAAGTCTACATTCAAACATTCATCATCGCCCCCTGGTGTTCAAATGGTAAGGCTATAGTATGTGCTCCAAAACGGGGAATTTTTTGACCCTCTTAAAATTTAATTAAAAAGTGCTCTAGATCATTTTAAAAGTCCACCTAAGTGTTTCTGGAGGTATTTCAAGATGTTTCAAGTCTTTATTCAAACATTCATCGTTGCCCCCAAATGGTAAGGCTATAGTATGTGCTCCAAATGGGGGAATTTTTTGACCATCTTCAAATGTAATTTAAATGTCTTCTAGATCAATTTACAATCCCACCTAAGTGTTTCTGGGGGTATTTCAAGGCTTTTCAAGCCTTCATTCAAACATTTGTTGGTGCCCCCTGGTGTTCAAATGGTAAGGGTTTAGTATGTGCTCCATAATGGGGAATTTTTTTCACCATCTTTAAATTTAATTAAAAAGTGTTCTAGATCATTTTAAAAATCCATCTAAATTTTTCTGGAGTATTTCAAGATGTTTCAAGTCTTTATTCAAACATTCATCATCTCCCCCTGGTGTTCAAATGGTAAGGCTATAGTATGTGCTCCAAAACGGGGAATTTTTTGACCCTCTTAAAATTTAATTAAAAAGTGCTCTAGATCATTTTAAAAGTCCACCTAAGTGTTTCTGGAGGTATTTCAAGATGTTTCAAGTCTTTATTCAAACATTCATCGTTGCCCCCAAATGGTAAGGCTATAGTATGTGCTCCAAAAAGAGGAATTTCTTGACCATCTTCAAATCTGGATAAAAAGTGTTCTAGATCATTTTAACTGCCCACCTAAGTGTTTCTGGAGGTGTTTCAAGATGTTTCAAGTCTACATTCAAACATTCATTGTCGCTCCCTGGTGTTCAAATGGTAAGGCTATAGTATGTGCTCCAAAAAGGGGAATTTTTTGACCCTCTTAAAATTGAATTAAAAAGTGTTCTAGATCATTTTAACTGCCCACCTAAGTGTTTCTGGAGGTGTTTCAAGATGTTTCAAGTCTTTATTCAAACATTCATCGTCTCCCCCTGGTGTTCAGATGGTAAGGCTATAGTATGTGCTCCAAAAAGAGGAATTTTTTGACCATCTTCAAATCTAATTTAAAAGTGTTCTAGATCATTTTACAAGCCCACCTAAGTGTTTCTGGAGGTATTTCAGGGCTTTTCATGCTGTTATTCAAAAGTTCAACGGAGCCCCCTGGTGTTCAAATGGTAAGGCTATAGTATGCGCTCCAAAAAGAGGAATTTCTTGACCATCTTCAAATCTGGATAAAAGGATTTCTCGATCATTTTACAAGCCCACCTAAGTGTTTCTGGAGGTATTTCAAGGCTTTTCATGCCTTTATTCAAACATTTGTCGTCGCCCCCTGGTGTTCAAATGGTAAGGCTATAGTATGCGCTCCAAAAAGGGCAATTTATTGACCATCTTAAAATTTAATTAAAAAGTGTTCTAGATCATTTTAAGTTCCCACCTAAGTTTTTCTGGAGGTATTTAAAGGCTCTTCATGCCTATAGTCAAACATTTGTCGGCACCCCCTGGTGTTCAAATGGTAAGGCTATAGTATGTGCTCCTAAAAGGGGAATTTTTTGACCCTCTTAAAATTGAATTAAAAAGTGTTCAAGATCATTTTAACTGCCCACCTAAGTGTTTCTGGAGGTGTTTCAAGATGTTTCAAGTCTACATTCAAACATGCATTGTCGCCCCCTGGTGTTCAAATGGTAAGGCTACAGTATGTGCTCCAAAACGGGGAATTTTTTGACCCTCTTAAAATTTAATTAAAAAGTGCTTTAGATCATTTTAAAAGTCCACCTAAGTTTTTCTGGAGGTATTTCAGGGCTTTTCGTGCCTTTATTCAAACATTCATCGTCGCCCCCTGGTGTTCAAATGGTAAGAAATTATTAGAAATTATTAGAAATTATTAGAAAACATGGCATTAATTTTCACTGTTACGCAGACGATACACAACTGTATTTATCGATTAAACCTGATCAGACCAGACAAGTAGATAAACTAAGTTCCTGTGTCCGTGACATTAAAACCTGGATGAGCGCTAATTATCTTTTACTTAACCCTGAAAAAACAGAGGTCATTATAATAGGCCCTAAAAATGTGAGAGACTCCCGAACTGACCAGATAGTCACTCTGGACAATGTGGGTGTAGCCTCCAGCGCCACAATTAGAAACCTAGGAGTTCTATTTGACCCAGATCTATCATTTAAACCACATATTAACCAAGCCTGCAGAACCGCCTTCTTCCACCTGCGCAACATAGACAAAATTAGAAATATTCTATCTAAAAATGATGCAGAAAAATTAGTTCATGCGTTTGTTACATGTAGATTAGATTACTGTAACTCCCTTCTCGTAGCATGTCCTAAAAGCTCTCTAAAAAGTTTTCAACTGGTTCAGAACGCGGCAGCAAGACTACTAACAGGAACAAATAGAAGAGAACACATCACCCCTGTGCTCCAAGCCCTTCACTGGCTTCCAATCCAGTTTAGAATTAGATTCAAAATCCTCCTCCTCACACACAAGACCATTAATGGTATGGGCCCCTCCTATCTCAGAGATGCTCTGGTGCCGTACCATCCCAACAGAACCCTTGGTTCTCAGAATGCAGGTCTACTGGTAGTTCCCAGGGTCTGTAAAAGTACAGTAGGAGCTAGAGCCTTTAGTTACCAAGCTCCTGTTTTATGGAATCAGCTTCAGCTAACATTAAAGAGGCCGACACAGTCTGTACATTTAAGGTCAGACTAAAAACGTTCCTGTTTGAAAAGCTTCTGGTCAGACTAGTTAAAACCAGACTGAAGCCACAGTTCAGTCTAAGCTGCCCTAGGAGCAGTAATGCTGGGGGAAGTACAGGCACTGAGTCCTATCTCCTGTTTCTGCTTCTACGTACTATTCTGGTCTGCACTTATATTTTTAATATTTAGCCAACTTAGTCTGTGCAGTACTATTCACCTGGTGTCCCCTTTCCCCACTCCCCTCCGGGGGAGTGGCTACTTTTTCAGTTGTAACCGCTTACCCACTGACCCAGGGGTTCTAGATCATTTTCCAAACCCACCTAAGTGTTTCTGGAGGTATTTCAAGGCTTTTCATGCCTTTATTCAAACATTTGTTGTCACCCCCTGGTGTTCAAATGGTAAGGCTATAGTATGTGCTCCATAAAGGGGAATTTTGGACCATCTGAAAATTTAATTAAAAAGTGTTCTAGATCATTATAAAAGTCCACCTAAGTGTTTCTGGAGGTATTTCAAGGCTTTTCATGCCTTTATTCAAACATTTGTCGTCACCCCCTGGTGTTCAAATGGTAAGGCTATAGTATGTGCTCCATAAAGGGGAATTTTTTGACCATCTTGAAATTTAATTAAAAAGTGTTCAAGATCATTTTAACTGCCCACCTTAGTGTTTCGGGAGGTGTTTCAAGATGTTTCAAGTCTACATTCAAACATTCATTGTCGCCCCCTGGTGTTCAAATGGTAAGGCTATAGTATGTGCTCCAAAAAGGGGAATTTTTTTACCATCTTCAAATCTGGATAAAAAGTGTTCTAGATCATTTTACAAGCCCACTTAAGTTTTTCTGGAGGTATTTCAGGGCTTTTCATACCTTTATTCAAACATTCATCGTCGCCCCCTGGTGTTCAAATGGTAAGGCTATAGTATGTGCCCCATAAAGGGGAATTTTGGACCATCTTAAAATTTAATTAAAAAGTGTTTTAGATCATTATAAAAGTCCACCTAAGTGTTTCTGGAGGTGTTTCAAGGCTTTTCATGCTGTTATTCAAAAGTTCAACGGAGCCCCCTGGTGTTCAAATGGTAAGGCTATAGTATGTACTTGAAAAGGGGAATTTTTTTTGCCATTTTTAAATTTAACTAAAAAGTGTTCTAGATCATTTTAACTTCCCACCTAAGTGTTTCTGGAGGTATTTCAAGGCTTTTCATGCCTTTATTCAAACATTTGTTGTCACCCCCTGGTGTTCAAATGGTAAGGCTTTTAGTATGTGCTCCAAAAAGGGGAATTTTTTTACCATCTTCAAATCTGGTTAAAAAGTGTTCTAGATCATTTTAACTGCCCACCTAAGTGTTTCTGGAGGTGTTTAAAGATGTTTCAAGTCTACATTCAAACATTCACTGTCGCCCCCTGGTGTTCAAATGGTAAGGCTATAGTATGTGCTCCAAAAAGGGGAATTTTTTTTACCATCTTCAAATCTGGATAAAAAGTGTTCTAGATCATTTTACAAGCCCACTTAAGTTTTTCTGGAGGTATTTCAGGGCTTTTCATATCTTTATTCAAACATTCATCGTCGCCCCCTGGTGTTCAAATGGTAAGGCTATAGTATGTTCCCCATAAAGGGGAATTTTGGACCATCTTAAAATTTAATTAAAAAGTGTTCTAGATCATTATAAAAGTCCACCTAAGTGTTTCTGGAGGTGTTTCAAGGCTTTTCATGCTGTTATTCAAAAGTTCAACGGAGCCCCCTGGTGTTCAAATGGTAAGGCTATTGTATGCGCTCCAAAAAGAGGAATTTCTTGACCATATTCAAATCTGGATAAAAAGATTTCTCGATCATTTTACAAGCCCACCTAAGTGTTTCTGGAGGTATTTCAAGGCTTTTCATGCCTTTATTCAAGCATTTGTCGTCGCCCCCTGGTGTTCAAATGGTAAGGCTATAGTATGCGCTCCAAAAAGGGGAATTTATTCACCATCTTCAAATCTGGTTAAAAAGTGTTCTAGATCATTTTAACTGCCCACCTAAGTGTTTCTGGAGGTGTTTCAAGATGTTTCAAGTCTACATTCAAACATTCATATTCGCCCCCTGGTGTTCAAATGGTAAGGCTATAGTATGTTCTCCAAAAAGGGGAATTTTTTTGACCATCTTCAAATCTAATTAAAAAGTGTTCTAGATCATTTTCCAAACCCACCTAAGTGTTTCTGGAGGTGTTTCAAGGCTTTTCATGCTGTTATTCAAAAGTTCAATGGAGCCCCCTGGTGTTCAAATGGTAAGGCTATAGTATGTGCTCCATAAAGGGGAATTTTTTTACCATCTTCAAATCTGGTTAAAATGTGTTCTAGATCATTTTAACTGCCCACCTAAGTGTTTCTGGAGGTATTTCAAGGCTTTTCATGCCTTTATTCAAACATTTGTCGTCGCCCCCTGGTGTTCAAATGGTAAGGCTTTAGTATGCCCTCCAAAAAGGGCAATTTATTGACCGTCTTAAAATTTAATTAAAAAGTGTTCTAGATCATTTAAGTTCCCTCCTAAGTTTTTCTGGAGGTATTTAAAGGGTCTTCATGCCTTTATTCAAACATTTGATGGCGCCCCCTTGTGTTCAAATGGTAAGGCTATAGTATGTGCTCCAAAAGAGGAATTTATTGACCATCTTAAAATCTGGATAAAAAGTGTTCTAGATCATTTTACAAGCCCACCTAAGTGTTTCTGGAGGTGTTTCAGGGCTTTTCATACCTTTATTCAAACATTCATCGTCGCCCCCTGGTGTTCAAATGGTAAGGCTATAGTATGTGCTCCAAAAAGGGGAATTTTTTTACCATCTTCAAATCTGGATAAAAAGTGTTCTAGATCATTTTACAAGCCCACTTAAGTTTTCTGGAGGTATTTCAGGGCTTTTCATACCTTTATTCAAACATTCATCGTCGCCTCCTGGTGTTCAAATGGTAAGGCTATAGTATGTGTTCCATAAAGGGGAATTTTGGACCATCTGAAAATTTAATTAAAAAGTGTTCTAGATCATTATAAAAGTCCACCTAAGTGTTCTGGAGGTGTTTCAAGGCTTTTCATGCTGTTATTCAAAATTTCAACAGTGCCCCCTGGTGTTCAAATGGTAAGGCTATAGTATGCGCTCCAAAAAGAGGAATTTCTTGACCATCTTCAAATCTGGATAAAAAGATTTCTCGATCATTTTACAAGCCCACCTAAGTGTTTCTGGAGGTGTTTCAGGGCTTTTCGTGCCTTTATTCAAAAATTCATCGTCGCCCCCTGGTGTCCAAATGGTAAGGCTATAGTATGCGCTCCAAAAGGGGAATTTATTGACCGTCTTAAAATTTAATTAAAAAGTGTTCTAGATCATTTTAAGTTCCCACCTAAGTGTTTCTGGAGGTATGTAAAGGCTCTTCATGGCTTTATTCAAACATTTGTCGGCGCCCCCTGGTGTTCAAATGGTAAGGCTATAGTATGTGCTCAAAAACGGGGAATTTTTTGACCCTCTTAAAATTTAATTAAAACGTGTTCTAGATCATTTTAAAGTCCACCTAAGTGTTTCTGGAGGTGTTTCAAGGCTTTTCATGCTGTTATTCAAAAGTTCAACGGAGCCCCCTGGTGTTCAAATGGTAAGGCTATTGTATGCGCTCCAAAAGAGGAATTTCTTGACCATATTCAAATCTGGATAAAAGATTTCTCGATCATTTTACAAGCCCACCTAAGTGTTTCTGGAGGTATTTCAAGGCTTTTCATGCCTTTATTCAAGCATTTGTCGTCGCCCCCTGGTGTTCAAATGGTAAGGCTATAGTATGCGCTCCAAAAAGGGGAATTTATTCACCATCTTCAAATCTGGTTAAAAAGTGTTCTAGATCATTTTAACTGCCCACCTAAGTGTTTCTGGAGGTGTTTCAAGATGTTTCAAGTCTACATTCAAACATTCATATTCGCCCCCTGGTGTTCAAATGGTAAGGCTATAGTATGTTCTCCAAAAAGGGGAATTTTTTTGACCATCTTCAAATCTAATTAAAAAGTGTTCTAGATCATTTTCCAAACCTACCTAAGTGTTTCTGGAGGTGTTTCAAGGCTTTTCATGCTGTTATTCAAAAGTTCAATGGAGCCCCCTGGTGTTCAAATGGTAAGGCTATAGTATGTGCTCCATAAAGGGGAATTTTTTTACCATCTTCAAATCTGGTTAAAATGTGTTCTAGATCATTTTAACTGCCCACCTAAGTGTTTCTGGAGGTATTTCAAGGCTTTTCATGCCTTTATTCAAACATTTGTCGTCGCCCCCTGGTGTTCAAATGGTAAGGCTTTAGTATGCCCTCCAAAAAGGGCAATTTATTGACCGTCTTAAAATTTAATTAAAAGTGTTCTAGATCATTTTAAGTTCCCTCCTAAGTTTTTCTGGAGGTATTTAAAGGGTCTTCATGCCTTTATTCAAACATTTGATGGCGCCCCCTTGTGTTCAAATGGTAAGGCTATAGTATGTGCTCCAAAAAGGGGAATTTATTGACCATCTTAAATCTGGATAAAAAGTGTTCTAGATCATTTTACAAGCCCACCTAAGTGTTTCTGGAGGTGTTTCAGGGCTTTTCGTGCCTTTATTCAAACATTCATCGTCGCCCCCTGGTGTTCAAATGGTAAGGCTATAGTATGTGCTCCAAAAAGGGGAATTTTTTTACCATCTTCAAATCTGGATAAAAAGTGTTCTAGATCATTTTACAAGCCCACTTAAGTTTTTCTGGAGGTATTTCAGGGCTTTTCATACCTTTATTCAAACATTCATCGTCGCCTCCTGGTGTTCAAATGGTAAGGCTATAGTATGTGTTCCATAAAGGGGAATTTTGGACCATCTGAAAATTTAATTAAAAAGTGTTCTAGATCATTATAAAAGTCCACCTAAGTGTTTCTGGAGGTGTTTCAAGGCTTTTCATGCTGTTATTCAAAATTTCAACAGTGCCCCCTGGTGTTCAAATGGTAAGGCTATAGTATGCGCTCCAAAAAGAGGAATTTCTTGACCATCTTCAAATCTGGATAAAAAGATTTCTCAATCATTTTACAAGCCCACCTAAGTGTTTCTGGAGGTGTTTCAGGGCTTTTCGTGCCTTTATTCAAAAATTCATCGTCGCCCCCTGGTGTTCAAATGGTAAGGCTTTAGTATGCCCTCCAAAAAGGGCAATTTATTGACCGTCTTAAATTTAATTAAAAAGTGTTCTAGATCATTTTAAGTTCCCTCCTAAGTTTTTCTGGAGGTATTTAAAGGGTCTTCATGCCTTTATTCAAACATTTGACGGCGCCCCCTTGTGTTCAAATGGTAAGGCTATAGTATGTGCTCCAAAAAGAGGAATTTATTGACCATCTTAAATCTGGATAAAAAGTGTTCTAGATCATTTACAAGCCCACCTAAGTGTTTCTGGAGGTGTTTCAGGGCTTTTCGTGCCTTTATTCAACATTCATCGTCGCCCCCTGGTGTTCAAATGGTAAGGCTATAGTATGTGCTCCAAAAAGGGGAATTTTTTACCATCTTCAAATCTGGATAAAAGTGTTCTAGATCATTTTACAAGCCCACTTAAGTTTTTCTGGAGGTATTTCAGGGCTTTTCATACCTTTATTCAAACATTCATCGTCGCCTCCTGGTGTTCAAATGGTAAGGCTATAGTATGTGTTCCATAAAGGGGAATTTTGGACCATCTGAAAATTTAATTAAAAAGTGTTCTAGATCATTATAAAAGTCCACCTAAGTGTTTCTGGAGGTGTTTCAAGGCTTTTCATGCTGTTATTCAAAATTTCAACAGTGCCCCCTGGTGTTCAAATGGTAAGGCTATAGTATGCGCTCCAAAAAGAGGAATTTCTTGACCATCTTCAAATCTGGATAAAAAGATTTCTCGATCATTTTACAAGCCCACCTAAGTGTTTCTGGAGGTGTTTCAGGGCTTTTCGTGCCTTTATTCAAAAATTCATCGTCGCCCCCTGGTGTTCAAATGGTAAGGCTATAGTATGCGCTCCAAAAAGGGGAATTTATTGACCGTCTTAAAATTTAATTAAAAAGTGTTCTAGATCATTTTAAGTTCCCACCTAAGTGTTTCTGGAGGTATGTAAAGGCTCTTCATGGCTTTATTCAAACATTGTCGGCGCCCCCTGGTGTTCAAATGGTAAGGCTATAGTATGTGCTCAAAAACGGGGAATTTTTTGACCCTCTTAAAATTTAATTAAAACGTGTTCTAGATCATTTTAAAAGTCCACCTAAGTGTTTCTGGAGGTATTTCAAGATGTTTCAAGTTTTCATTCAAACACTGATTGTCGCCCCCTGGTGTTCAAATGGTAAGGCTATAGTATGTGCTCCAAAAAGAGGAATTTATTGACCATCTTAAAATCTGGATAAAAAGATTTCTCGATCATTTTACAAGCCCACCTAAGTGTTTCTGGAGGTGTTTCAAGATGTTTCAAGTCTTTATTCAAACATTCATCGTCGCCCCCTGGAGTTGAAATGTTAAGGCTATAGTATGGTCTCCAAAAAGAGGAATTTTTTTACCATCTTCAAATCTAATTTAAAAGTGTTCTAGATCATTTTAAAAGTCCACCTAAATTTTTCTAGGGATATTTAAAGATTTTTGAAGTCTTTATTCAAACATTCATTGTCGCCCCCTGGTGTTCAAATGGTAAGGCTATAGTATGTGCTCCAAAAAGGGGAATTTTTTGACCATCTTCAAATCTAATTAAAAAGTGTTCTAGATCTTTTTCCAAACCCACCTAAGTGTTTCTGGAGGTGTTTCAAGGCTTTTCATGCTGTTATTCAAAAGTTCAATGGAGCCCCCTGGTGTTCAAATGGTAAGGCTATTGTATGTGCTCCAAAAAGGGGAATTTTTTACCATCTTCAAATCTGGAAGAAAAGTGTTCTAGATCATTTTAAGTTCCCACCTAAGTGTTTCTGGAGGTGTTTCAGGGCTTTTCGTGCCTTTATTCAAAAATTCATCGTCGCCCCCTGGTGTTCAAATGGTAGGCTATAGTATGTGCTCCATAAAGGGGAATTTGGGACCATCTAAAAATTTAATTAAAAAGTGTTCTAGATCATTATAAAGTCCACCTAAGTGTTTCTGGAGGTGTTTCAAGGCTTTTCATGCTGTTATTCAAAAGTTCAACGGAGCCCCCTGGTGTTCAAATGGTAAGGCTATTGTATGCGCTCCAAAAAGAGGAATTTTTTGACCATATTCAAATCTGGATAAAAAGATTTCTCGATCATTTTACAAGCCCACCTAAGTGTTTCTGGAGGTATTTCAAGGCTTTTCATGCCTTTATTCAAGCATTTGTCGTCGCCCCCTGGTGTTCAAATGGTAAGGCTATAGTATGCGCTCCAAAAAGGGGAATTTTTTTGACCATCTTCAAATCTAATTAAAAAGTGTTCTAGATCATTTTCCAAACCCACCTAAGTGTTTCTGGAGGTGTTTCAAGGCTTTTCATGCTGTTATTCAAAAGTTCAATGGAGCCCCCTGGTGTTCAAATGGTAAGGCTATAGTATGTGCTCCAAAAGGGGAATTTTGGACCATCTGAAAATTTAATTAAAAAGTGTTCTAGATCATTATAAAAGTCCACCTAAGTGTTTCTGGAGGTATTTCAAGGCTTTTCATGCCTTTATTCAAACATTTGTCGTCGCCCCCTGGTGTTCAAATGGTAAGGCTTTAGTATTCCCTCCAAAAAGGGCAATTTATTGACCGTCTTAAAATTTAATTAAAAAGTGTTCTAGATCATTTTAAGTTCCCTCCTAAGTTTTTCTGGAGGTATTTAAAGGGTCTTCATGCCTTTATTCAAACATTTGATGGCGCCCCCTTGTGTTCAAATGGTAAGGCTATAGTATGTGCTCCAAAACGGGGAATTTTTGACCCTCTTAAAATTTAATTAAAAGTGCTCTAGATCATTTTAAAAGTCCACCTAAGTGTTTCTGGAGGTATTTCAAGATGTTTCAAGTTTTCATTCAAACACTGATTGTCGCCCCCTGGTGTTCAAATGGTAAGGCTACAGTATGTGCTCCAAAAGAGGAATTTATTGACCATCTTAAAATCTGGATAAAAAGTGTTCTAGATCATTTTACAAGCCCACCTAAGTGTTTCTGGAGGTGTTTCAAGATGTTTCAAGTCTACATTCAAACATTCATTGTCGCCCCCTGGTGTTCAAATGGTAAGGCTATCGTATGTGCTCCAAAACGGGGAATTTTTTACCATCTTCAAATCTGGTTAAAATGTGTTCTAGATCACTTTAACTGCCCACCTAAGTGTTTCTGGAGGTATTTCAAGATGTTTCAAGTCTACATTCAAACATTCATTGTCGCCCCCTGGTGTTCAAATGGTAAGGCTATAGTATGTGCTCCAAAAAGGGGAATTTTTTTACCATCTTCAAATCTAGATAAAAAGTGTTCTAGATCATTTTACAAGCCCACTTAAGTTTTTCTGGAGGTATTTCAGGGCTTTTCATACCTTTATTCAAACATTCATCGTCGCCCCCTGGTGTTCAAATGGTAAGGCTATAGTATGTGCTCCATAAAGGGGAATTTTGGACCATCTGAAAATTTAATTAAAAAGTGTTCTAGATCATTATAAAAGTCCACCTAAGTGTTTCTGGAGGTGTTTCAAGGCTTTTCATGCTGTTATTCAAAAGTTCAATAGTGCCCCTGGTGTTCAAATGGTAAGGCTATAGTATGCGCTCCAAAAAGAGGAATTTCTTGACCATCTTCAAATCTGGATAAAAAGATTTCTCGATCATTTTACAAGCCCACCTAAGTGTTTCTGGAGGTATTTCAAGGCTTTTCACGTCTTTATTCAAACATTTGTCGGCGCCCCCTGGTGTTCAAATGGTAAGGCTATAGTATGTGCTCAAAAACGGGGAATTTTTTGACCCTCTTAAAATTTAATTAAAAAGTGTTCTAGATCATTTTAAAAGTCCACCTAAGTGTTTCTGGAGGAATTTCAAGATGTTTCAAGTTTTCATTCAAACACTGATTGTCGCCCCCTGGTGTTCAAATGGTAAGGCTATAGTATGTGCTCCAAAAAGAGGAATTTATTGACCATCTTAAAATCTGGATAAAAAGATTTCTCGATCATTTTACAAGCCCACCTAAGTGTTTCTGGAGGTGTTTCAAGATGTTTCAAGTCTTTATTCAAACATTCATCGTCGCCCCCTGGAGTTGAAATGTTAAGGCTATAGTATGGTCTCCAAAAAGAGGAATTTTTTTACCATCTTCAAATCTAATTTAAAAGTGTTCTAGATCATTTTAAAAGTCCACCTCAATTTTTCTAGGGATATTTAAAGATTTTTGAAGTCTTTATTCAAACATTCATCATCGCCCCCTGGTGTTCAAATGGTAAGGCTATAGTATGTGCTCCAAAAAGGGGAATTTTTTTGACCATCTTCAAATCTAATTAAAAGTGTTCTAGATCATTTTCCAAACCCACCTAAGTGTTTCTGGAGGTGTTTCAAGGCTTTTCATGCTGTTATTCAAAAGTTCAATGGAGCCCCCTGGTGTTCAAATGGTAAGGCTATTGTATGTGCTCCAAAAAGGGGAATTTTTTTACCATCTTCAAATCTGGAAGAAAAGTGTTCTAGATCATTTTAAGTTCCCACCTAAGTGTTTCTGGAGGTGTTTCAGGGCTTTTCGTGCCTTTATTCAAAAATTCATCGTCGCCCCCTGGTGTTCAAATGGTAAGGCTATAGTATGTGCTCCAAAAAGAGGAATTTATTGACCATATTCAAATCTGGATAAAAAGTGTTCTAAATCATTTTACAAGCCCACCTAAGTGTTTCTGGAGGTATGTAAAGGCTCTTCATGGCTTTATTCAAACATTTGTCGGCGCCCCCTGGTGTTCAAATGGTAAGGCTATAGTATGTGCTCCATAAATGGGAATTTTGGACCATCTGAAAATTTAATTAAAAAGTGTTCTAGATCATTTTAACTGCCCACCTAAGTGTTTCTGGAGGTGTTTCAAGATGTTTCAAGTCTACATTCAAACATGCATTGTCGCCCCCTGGTGTTCAAGTGGTAAGGCTACAGTATGTGCTCCAAAAACGGGGAATTTATTGACCATCTTCAAATCTGGATAAAAAGTGTTCTAGATCATTTTACAAGCCCACCTAAGTGTTTCTGGAGGTGTTTCAGGGCTTTTCGTGCCTTTATTCAAAAATTCATCGTCGCCCCCTGGTGTTCAAATGGTAAGGCTATAGTATGTGCCCCATAAAGGGGAATTTTGGACCATCTGAAAATTTAATTAAAAAGTGTTCTAGATCATTATAAAAGTCCACCTAAGTGTTTCTGGAGGTATTTCAAGGCTTTTCATGCTGTTATTCAAAAGTTCAACGGTGCCCCCTGGTGTTCAAATGGTAAGGCTATAGTATGTGCTCCAAAAAGAGGAATTTATTGACCATCTTCAAATCTGGATAAAAAGTGTTCTAGATCATTTTACAAGCCCACCTAAGTGTTTCTGGAGGTATTTCAAGGCTTTTCATGCCTTTATTCAAACATTTGTCGTCGCCCCCTGGTGTTCAAATGGTAAGGCTATAGTATGTGCTCCAAAAAGAGGAATTTATTGACCATCTTTAAATCTGGGTAAAAAGATTTCTAGATCATTTTAAAAGTCCACCTAAGTGTTTCTGGAGGTATTTCAAGATGTTTCAAGTCTTTATTCAAACATTCATCGTCGCCCCCTGGTGTTGAAATGGTAAGGCTCCAAATGGGGGAATTTTTTGACCATCTTCAAATGTAATTTAAATGTCTTCTAGATCATTTTACAATCCCACCTAAGTGTTTCTGGGGGTATTTCAAGGCTTTTCAAGCCTTCATTCAAACATTTGTTGGTTCCCCCTGGTGTTCAAATGGTAAGGCTTTAGTATGCGCTCCATAATGGGGAATTTTTTTCACCATCTTTAAATTTAATTAAAAAGTGTTCTAGATCATTTTAAAAATCCATCTAAATTTTATCTGGAGTATTTCAAGATGTTTCAAGTCTTTATTCAAACATTCATCGTCGCCCCCTGGTGTTCAGATGGAAAGGCTATAGTATGTGCTCCAAAAAGAGGAATTTTTTGACCCTCTTCAAATCTGGTTAAAAAGTGTTCTAGATCATTTTAACTGCCCACCTAAGTGTTTCTGGAGGTGTTTCAAGATGTTTCAAGTCTACATTCAAACATTCATTGTCGCCCCCTGGTTTTCAAATGGTAAGGCTCCAAAAAGGGGAATTTTTTTACCATCTTAAAATCTGGATAAAAAGTGTTCTAGATCATTTTACAAGCCCACCTAAGTGTTTCTGGAGGTATTTCGGGCTTTTCGTGCCTTTATTCAAACATTGATCCCCTGGTGTTCAAATGGTAAGGCTATGGTATGTGCTCCAAAAAGGGGAATTTTTTTTACCATCTTTAAATTTAATTAAAAAGTGTTCTAGATCGTTTTAAAAGTCCACCTAAATTTTTCTAGAGGTATTTCAAGATTTTTCAAGTCGTTATTCAAACATTCATCATCGCCCCCTGGTGTTCAAATGGTAAGGCTATAGTATGTGCTCCAAAAAGGGGAATTTTTTGACCATCTTCAAATTTAATTAAAAAGTGTTCTAGATCATTTTAACTGCCCACCTAAGTGTTTCTGGAGGTATTTCAAGATGTTTCAAGTTTTCATTCAAACATTGATCGTCGCCCCCTGGTGTTCAAATGGGAAGGCTATAGTATTTGCTCCAAAAAGGGGAATTTTGGACCACGTTCAAATTAACGGTTTTCTTCCGTTTTTTAACAGTATTTTTTTGGCACCCCAGCTGTTGGATTAACACTGGTTTTTCACTTTTTTTTTTTTTTTTTTTTTTTTTTTTTTTTACAGTGTAGTCAGTCTGAACATCAGATTCATGGGAGAATTTGAAGAAAAAAACAAATATATTTCACTTCCTCTAAACGGACATGGAGGGGGCGGGGCCTGAAGTGTCTCCTGCACATTTAAAGGGCCAGCGCTCTAAGAGCTTCCCTCATCTGAATGACAAATGGCATGGAACCACGAACGACCACTAGGGTGTGGCTTCGGTCATTTGTTATTCCATGCCATTTGTCATTTGGTTTCGGGAGGCCGGCGCTCCAAAGCCCCTTTCTGGTGTCATTAGTCAGAAATCATGTTGCAGATGGACCTATGGAGTTGAATGAATGAAGAATTCAGAGCCGAGCATTTAGTTTATGGAGAGCACAGGGAAATGAGGGAAAAGGAAGAATTCACTTTAAAAAAAAAGACTAATATCACTGCTTTTGTATGATGTTTGTCACCAATTTTTGGATTTCTTCTTTTTTTCTGCCATATTTTAAGGTTATTCTGGTTAATTTTTTCCTTATTTTTCAGGCATTTTGCTCATTTTATTCTCATTTTACAAGTTTTTGAACATTTTATCCTATGAATAATTGAGATAAAATTGCTTTTTACACCAAAGCCAAATGCGGCTGCTTTCAGAGCACTTAAATATAGAGACGGCAGCGTTTTGGACGTTGCAGCTGATCAGCCCTGGGTCTGAGTGGGTTCAGCGTCCATGCGTCTGACATTACACAAACATGACCCTTTGACCTTTGTCCGCTGACCTCACACACCTGGGTTTGGTTCTGAAGTTCATGGACTGTTAACACTGGTGCGTGTCCAGCAGAGTTCACCCGATTATGTAACCAACCCCGATGCATGCTGTTGTTTACATCAGTTCTGTCCAACTCCTGTTAGTTCAGTTTGATCTGCAGTGGGCAGAACCAGTCAAATAATAACAGTGAACAAAGTCAAATTACATTATCATCAGGTTTACATCGACAACGTTTCCTTAAAAATCTGAATAACATGAACAACTTGAACTGTCTTCAGAAAAACAAGTGCAATTTTAACATTTGACCAATATTCTGCCTCAGTTCATCAGTTTATCATTTACACATGTGCGTTACAATCACACTAAACATTTATTAACAGACAGAATATTGGTACAATTGCATTTACTTTTCTTCAGACAGTTCTGTTTGTTCATATTTGTTCAGGTTATTCACATTTTTTTGTAAATGTATAGTTTGGTAATGTAAACATTTTCATGTAATTTTACTTTTTACACCAAAAAATAAAGCGAACATTTGCAGTTGTCATTATTTATAGGTTATTCTGATCATATTTCACTGGTTCTGACCCACTTTAAATCTAATTGGACTGTATGTGTGTGCATGTGGAACCTGAGTTAAAATTATTTCAACACCATTGATTGTTCATATCTTCAGTGTCATTTTTGCATTTCACAAATTCATCCCCAGGGCCGGACCGGACCCTTTGTTGGGCCAGATTTGGCCCCCGGGTCACATGTTTGACACCTGTGGGTTATGAGTCCGATAGACGACTGTGGACTGTTAAACGTGCTGTTACTGGTCTGCAGTGTCTGTGAACAGCAGAGGATTACAGACCTGATTCATATTCAGGTCAAATGTGTTGGGAACAGAGAACACATGTTGGTTCCACAGATGAACATGTGACCAGCACCACAGGGTCCAAGAGCCCGTTTGGACATCTGAGGACAGAAAAGTCCAAACTGGTCCAAAACACAGACCTGTGTGTCCTCCATGTGTCTTTTCCAGTCCAGTCCTTGTCCAAACCTAAACTCTTTGTCTAGTGTCAGATCACCATGGTAACAGATTGGTTTGGTGTCCGTCCACTAAATGAGTCCAGGGTGAATCCAACCATCAAACATTAGTTCCACCTGATACATGTTCCAACCTGAAGAACAAAAAAACACCCAGGACTGATCCATGACCCCCCTGGGAAGGAGAAGACCCCCCCCCCCCCCCCCGGTCTGACCCTCACTGGTGTCCAGTCAGGTGTTCAGCAGCGTTAACTCCGACAGCTGGATCTGAGGTTTGTTCCCTCCACCAAGAAGGTTCTGGATTTGTCAGGGTTTGTCTGTCTGTCTGTGCAAGATAACTGAAAAAGTTACGGACGGATTTGGATGAAATTTTCAGGAAATATCCGAAATGGAAAGAGTAACAAATTATTATATTTTGGGAATGATCCAGATCACTGTCTGGGTCCAGGAATTTTTAAAAGGATTCTTTCTCATTGGGAATTGGGCTATTTTCAACATATGTATGTGGAACTGCACAATAAACGGTCAGAGTGCCGGGTAAAAAAAATACAAAATAAGTTCCCAACAGGTTCGACAAGATACTGAAGACTGATCTGGATCCTCACTAAATTCTGGATACCATGATCCACAACAGGAAAAAATAGTGGAGTTTTGGAATTTTCATCCTAGTAAGGGAACAAATGATGGAATTGACACGTGACAAACACCCAAATACAGCCACGACAGTGGAGTCTGAAGTGTTGTCAACAACTGTGGAGGCAGATCCCGGAGAAAACTGCCAGGTCTGAAAAAGTGATTTCTGTTCATAAATTCTGAACTAATCATGATATCAAAGTGAATCCAATTGCTAAAGGTATGTTTTCTTGATTAAGGAGTCTAATAATTGTTGTTAATAAATTGCATAAATTGTATAGTTATTTTTATCTCTTGGCAAAACACGTGAAATAGAGGAAAACACAACAAAAAAATGATAATATTAATGCTAAGGGTCTCAGTCCAAAGTCCAGGTATTATTTTTAGTTGATCACAGCATGGGAGACGGAGCTGCCGTGGTGGAGGTCTGCGCTCAACGAGGGCTTTTCTACTTCTAAAAGGCAGTGGACGTGTGTAAACGCTGGATGACCGGGCCTGTTTTCACTCAGGCCTTCACTGCAGACACAGTGGGGCGGTCCAGTCTATGTTCTGCCACTGGGGCGGTCCAGTCTATGTTCTACCACTGGGGCGGTCCAGTCTATGTTCTGCCACTGGGGCGGTCCAGTCTATGTTCTGCCACTGGGGGCGGTCCAATCTATGTTCTGCCACTGGGGCGGTCCAGTCTATGTTCTGCCACTGGGGGCGGTCCAATCTATGTTCTGCCACTGGGGCGGTCCAGTCTATGTTCTGCCACTGGGGCGGTCCAGTCTATGTTCTGCCACTGGGGGCGGTCCAATCTATGTTCTGCCACTGGGGCGGTCCAGTCTATGTTCTGCCACTGGGGCGGTCCAGTCTATGTTCTGCCACTGGGGGCGGTCCAATCTATGTTCTGCCACTGGGGCGGTCCAGTCTATGTTCTGCCACTGGGGCGGTCCAGTCTATGTTCTGCCACTGGGGGCGGTCCAGTCTATGTTCTGCCACTGGATGACTCCTCCCCCTCTTATCCTCAGCTGAACCCGGACACTTCCCTCTGCAGTTCTGGCACCGTTGCACAGGCGAGTTGGCCAAATATAAGTCTGTCTGTTCAACACCTGACAAACAAACCCACATTCATGCACGAGAAGGCGCGTGCACGAGGAGGCATGTGCACGATGAAGCACATGCACGAGGAGGCATGTGCATGAGGAGGTGCGTGCACGAGGCGGCATGTGCACGTATGTTTCCTGGCTGCTCAGGCAGACTGACGGTCACATCAGGACAAAGTCAGACGTGTCCTGGTGCTTTGAGTTTCACTGCTGACACATGGGCGGGTTCAGTGCACAGGATGTTTACATACTTCTGTGTGGTTCATTTGGGGGGGGTCCAGTTCTGGAGGCGGGGCGTTTGTCGGTTTAATCTGTTTCCATTTGGACGGCGTTTCAGTTGATAAGTCAGTGCATCGGATGAATCTGTTCGAAGACACAAAGGATGTAAAATTTAAGCAGGACAAAAAAAGTGCACTGTCAGACCAGATAAGTTGACTTAAAAAATGTCAGTAATGAGTCCTGAAAACTTGAGTGTATGAAACTGAAATGCTTGATTTGAATGGAATTACTATTTTAAGTACAACACACTAAATGCCACGTTAATTTAACCTAAAATTTGTTGCAGTGTCCATTGTTTAGTGTAATCGTTAAGATTTAATATCATCTGTTCATTGGACTCAAAAAAAAATCATTTGACATGAACTAATGAGTTCCATAGTGGGCTAATCAGTTTGCACTGCAGTGCACCCACTGACTTGTTCTCGCAGCCCTTCTGTTAGCTTAGGTTAGCCTAGCTTAGCAGAATGGCTTCATTCCTCTGCTCAGACGTAGCCAGGCTTTTAGAGGTGATTTGTAGTATTTTAGGAGTGACTTTGGTCAGTTCAGTTCTCCTAATCATTCCTTTAGTCCGCTGGGGTCAGTATGATCACAAACTGAGGCTCAGATCATGGTCATGTGACTTAGTGCAGGAAGAAAATCTGGGAAATACAAACTAATGCAAAGCTAAAACGCTAAAGCAAAGCTAATTTAGCGCATGCATCCCTTCAACAAAAAGATTTTCCAGCTTCCGTCAACACAACAGTCCACAGATTGTATGAGTGCAGTAAGTCGCAGATCTGAAGAAATAATTAGAGAGAATCGGATTTGACAAAATCACTGAGAAAAGACGACAAATCACCTTTAAAAAACTGGATATGTGTGACCATGGAAATGCAGTGACTATGCTAAGCTAAGCTAAGAGAAGGGCTAAGCTAAGCTAACAGAAGGGCTGCCAGAACTGAATAAACATTTTTCATGTAAACCTTTATTCAGGTTTAACGTTTCCATGGAAACAGAAGAGAAAGTACTTTAGTTCCAGAATAATTTCTTCTGGAAAAATAAATTGGATTTCAAAAGCATCAGGTAACCGTACCCACTGTCTACAAATGAGTGAAATATACTGAACATTTTATAGTAATGGAGTAAAACTGAAATTATTTAAGTGCACTGTAATTCAAGTATTTCAGTGAATACAAAGTGGTTAAAGGGCGTCCAGTGTGGATGGTGTCAGATTTACTCATGACGCTGTTTCCCTCATGAATCCCACAGGTTTTCATCTGTACTTTTTCACCTTTCTGAAGTCATTTCTTGTCAAACTGGATGATTGTAGTGGTTCCATTTGACCCAGTGGAGCAGGAGGACGGACCGTTTGGACACATCTGCTCAGGCTTTGGACTAAATACGTCCCATCAGTCATTTCCTGAACTCACAGCGTCAATAAGGATGAATAGAGCGGGGGGCGGGTCTTGGAAAACCTCCGAGGACCAATGAAATGACAGGACTGGTGTCTTTAACTGATGATGGGAGTTTTTTTGGTCCTGATGGTCCCGGTGGTCCTGGTGGTCCTCTGAAGGGATGTCACCCATGGTTAGATCTGCATCGTTCAGCACCGTGGTCTGTTTGGAGAACCCTGTTTAGAACCACTGAAGAGTCTGGAAAAGAGTCCATCTGGGTCAGATAGGGTCAGGAAACATGTCTTTTTTCTTTTTTTTTATTATTTCAAATTTTACTTACTTTTTTTTTTTAGACTGAGAGATTTATTTTATTTTGTATAAGGGACAACATTAAAATGGTGTTTTTAATTGTCAAATTTACAGTGGTATATTTTTTCTTTTTTTTTTTTTTTTATTATTATTTCAAATCATACATTTACATAAACTTGTACTTATACATAAGGAACCACACAGACACAATATATATACAAACAAATTATACAACCAACCTACAAATCTATTAAACCCCCCAAAACAGAAAAAAAACCACACACAAACAAAAAAAAACCCAACAAGATCAATAATGTTATCAGCTCCTCTTTACAATAATCAGGGTTGATTAAAAGTTAATATAATGTAAACTCAACTATTTCAAATTATACATTTCCATAAACATGTACTTATACATAAGGAACCACAGACACTATCTATCTATATATTTAAACCAAATTATACAACAAACTTACAAACCTATTAAACCCCCAAAAAGAAGGGAAAAAAAGATAATGTTATCAGCTCCTCTTTACAATACTCAGGGCTGATTCAGAGTTAACATAATGTAATCTTTGATATTTTCCAACTTTAAAAAGAAAAGTAACTCATGCACCCGTTGCACAAAAGTGAGTGGCAGAGGTTCCATCCACTGACAGACGATCATACGATGTGGACAAAAAGCTCTGGACACACTTTGGCCTTTGAAGGAATCATGTGTTAGAGAAGGAACAGGAGGTGGAATTCACACACAGATGACAAGTTTGTTATTTGTAAAAATGTTCCTTCTGCTTCTGAAGACCACCAGCCCCCCCACCCCACCCCACCCCAGCCCCCCACCGAGCACCAAACCCCCCAAAAGAAGGAAGTAACATGAGCATGAACAGACTTCTGCGGTGACGTCTAAACATATAAAGAAAGGCAGGAGGGTAGAGTTGGCATGTGCCCCCCCGAGTCTGGGTGGTTTATTTACGGATACTCTGGCTCCGCCCACTGTCCAAAAACCTGCACTAATAAGTGAACTGGTCTGAATCACATGGAGGTGAGTAACTGACTGACTGACTGGGTTGGTCTGAGGTCTGGAGGAGCTTCAGGGTTTGACACATCTCCACCTGGTCTGGTAGACAGAGGGAAAAGGATGTAAACCGGCATCTGTTCTGCCTCCTCATGACCTGGTCCTGACGTTGAAGGACGGGAAGAGGAGAAAGAAAAATCAGCCTCAGTGACAATTAATCAACCACTTATCAGTTACCAGTAAATGACCATTACTATGAAGACATGATCATCAGGAGGACACGATTATGATGATGATTATTATTACGATTTAATATTATTATTATTATTATTATTATTACTAGCGGCATTGTACCTGTGGTGCCATTGTACGATAGCACCATTCTGTGCTGCAACATCAGGACACGCATCGGACAAAGACGCACCGGACATAGAATGTCCATTATAGTAGGAAGTAGGATTATTATTATTATTATGATGACGATTATTACTATTTATTATTATTATTACTACTATTATGATTATTATCATTACTATTATTATTACTGCTATTATTGTTACTATTATTATTATTAATATTATTACTACTACTATTATTATTATTATTACTATTATTTTATTACTACTATCATTATTATCATTATTATTATTATTATGTGTGTAGACCTCAGGGCTGACCCAGGACACACTGTAGTGGTTCTATTTGTGGTCTGGGAACGCCTCAGGATTCCCCCGGCAGAGCTGGTGGGCGGGGCTGGGGGAGGGGTCTGTGTGACCCCAGAGGCCAAAGATAAACAGATTCTTCAGTATGTGTCAGTCTTTGTGCACAGGTTTGTGTTTTCAGTCGGAGTTGAGTCACAGAGGAAATGACAGAAAACAGAAGTGGAGGAGTTTCATCTGTTACTTCTGAAGTTTTACTCAACTGTTGCATCTGTACGTTCCACCAATCACACACTGTCCTCCAGAGAATACAGCTTTCACATCCACTCCATACATCTGTTGGACTTTCAATGACTCAGACTTACTTTTTAGTTTTATTTTTTTAAATCAATATTCTGTCATAACCAGTCTTTTTTCAGAGCACAGGGTCCTGTCCACAGATACCGGTTTAGAAAACAACCTGCTTTCACAAGAAAAAACAACCCAAACCCTTGTTTCCTGTTTCCTTGAATCTTTCGTCATCATTACATCATTAGACCTTGTGGTGCATTTCTCTTTAATTTCTATTTTTTTCTCCATGTAATTAATGACACTGTGTTTGTTCTACAGCATTAAAGGACCCACTGTGGAGAAAAACTGTCAAGATTTTGAACGTTTTTAAAGGTGAAATCTTAACCAATTATTGCCATTAATCTGTGGTTGATAAATACAGCAACTCAAGTATTACAACTATTCATACACGATTGAATTAATACAAACAATATCAACAAACAAAGGTTGAATTTTAACTAATTATTCATCTATTATGAAACAATTCCAGGGGAAGAGGATAGAACTTTACAACATTAAGGAGAGACAAAAATACAAATAAAAACTTAATTTAGTCACTTCCATAATTTTTAAATTCCAACCTGATTTTGTTGCTTATTAAAAATAAACAATTGCTGAATAAATCAGGTTAAATGGTGATGGTTAAAACATCTTTGGTGATGAAAATAGAACAGAATGGTGAGGAGAAAGAAAGAAATGTATTTAAATGAATAAGTAATGTCGCAGTAGGAGGACAGAGTCCATGAGTCCAGCAGTTATCTGAGTTCTCCACCAGAGTCCTCATGAAAAGGTCAAAGGTCAGTGGGTCAAGAGGCTCCGGTTCATGCACGTGTGACTGACACACAAATAAAAGGAACGAAGACATGTGAAAGTCAAACACAGTCCAAGCACAGTCCATCTGTGGTCAACACCGGGGAGGAAAAGACTAATATACAACAGAAGTATGGGGGGGGGGGGGGGGGGCTGAGTTTAAGGGAAATGAGCTGAGTTTAACAGAGAAGAGCTGATATGGGGGGGGGGGCTGAGTTTAAGGGAAATGAGCTGAGTTTAACAGAGAAGAGCTGATATGGGGGGGGGGGGCTGAGTTTAAGGGAAATGAGCTGAGTTTAACAGAGAAGAGCTGATATGGGGGGGGGGGCTGAGTTTAAGGGAAATGAGCTGAGTTTAACAGAGAAGAGCTGATATGGGGGGGGGGGGGGCTGAGTTTAAGGGAAATGAGCTGAGTTTAACAGAGAAGAGCTGATATGGGGGGGGGGGCTGAGTTTAAGGGAAATGAGCTGAGTTTAACAGAGAAGAGCTGATATGGGGGGGGGGCTGAGTTTAAGGGAAATGAGCTGAGTTTAACAGAGAAGAGCTGATATGGGGGGGGGGGGGGGGGGGGGGGGGGGGGGGGGGGGGGGCTGAGTTTAAGGGAAATGAGCTGAGTTTAACAGAGAAGAGCTGATATGGGGGGGGTGCTGAGTTTAAGGGAAATGGCTGAGTTTAACAAGAAGAGCTGATATGGG
>NW_021941694.1:0-36987 GCF_902148855.1 Sphaeramia orbicularis
TGTGTGCTGGTTCAACTCAAACTGGTAGATGTCATTGGTCGTTCAGGTGAAGGGGGCGTGGACAACTCAGACTCATGGACACACAGGTGAAGCATGAAGGCGTTGTGGGTAATCTGAATAGAAGAACGACTCATAAACGAATCAGTTCTTATCGTTGACTGAAAAGCGCCGTTCAACAGACTGGACTGGTCCTTGAACGTCTCACCTCTGCCTGTCTGAGTCAGGACAGAGAACAGCTGTTAAACCAGTGCACCTGAACGCACCACAGTTCACTGACGCTGACGGGAACGGCGCTGGAACCTTTAACAGTAATGAATTACATTTCCTGTTCCTGGAAAATAATAACGGTGTCAGTAACGCTCTTATTTTTAATGCTGTTATGCCCAACACTGACGACCACCTGGAGCTGGGACCTGGTCTGAGGTGAGCTGGGACCCTGTTCAAATCTCCCAGCATGCCTCACAACATTTGAACATGGCCTTAGAGTGGTGCCTGGTCAATAGTCAGGAATGTTTGTATTCATTTGGTGAGTTTGGTGGAGCTGAGGTGTGACGGCTGGGGAAAAGCCGCACAGACGCCCCCCTGTGGTGGACATGGAGTGGACACACAGACGCCCCCCTGTGGTGGACACGGAGTGGACACACAGACGCCCCCCTGTGGTGGACATGGAGTGGACACACAGACGCCCCCCTGTGGTGGACACAGAGTGGACACACAGACACCCCCCTGTGGTGGACACGGAGTGGACACACAGACGCCCCCCTGTGGTGGACACGGAGTGGACACACAGACGCCCCCCTGTGGTGGACACAGAGTGGACACACAGATGCCCACTGTAGTCCCAGTACCTAAACTATTATTTATGAAGAACGGTCCGGATCACTTTTCTTCTACTTGTGGAGCAAATGTGTGAAATAAAAGAATAAAACAGAGAAAAGGAAGTGCCAGGTTCATCTGATCTGATGCAGACAGATGACAGGAGGCAGTGACTGAAGCGGAACACTCAGGTTTGTCTAAACTTTAAGGAACGCACACATACTTTTCCCTTCATCCCTTTGACAGTTTCCATGTTCTCATCACACACAGCAGTCTGTGTGCCCCCCAGTACAGGCTGTGTGCCCCCCAGTGCAGGCTGTATGCCCCCCAGTACAGTCTGTGTGCCCCCCAGTACAGGCTGTGTGCCCCCCAGTACAGGCTGTGTGCCCCCCAGTGCAGGCTGTATGCCCCCCAGTGCAGGCTGTGTGCCCCCCAGTGCAGGCTGTATGCCCCCCAGTACAGGCTGTATGCCCCCCAGTGCAGGCTGTGTGCCCCCCAGTACAGGCTGTGTGCCCCCCAGTGCAGGCTGTGTGCCCCCCAGTACAGGCTGTATGCCCCCCAGTGCAGGCTGTGTGCCCCCCAGTACAGGCTGTATGCCCCCCAGTGCAGGCTGTGTGCCCCCCAGTCCAGTTTTCCTGCTGTCACTGCTCTTCTGTTGTCCTCTAAATCCATGTGTGACTCTTCAGACTCTGACGTCTTTCTCTGACGGGACTTTTCGTTGGTCCCATCCGTTGGAGGGTCGGGCGGTCCCTGAACCCTCCTGTGGACTGTCTGAACTGCTCATCACTCAGAACATTTATGAGGCCGATGTCGATCTGGAAAAAAAACATTTGACTGTTCAAAATGAAGCCAAGTCTAAAGTTGGAGCCAAAAGGTGAAGACGGTGAAGGTGGAAGCTGACGTGAGCTGATGGCGGTGGAACGGACCCGATCATCTGTGAGTTGGGTTATGACACTGTCGGGTGTGTTTCTCCTTTTCAGGAAACCCAATAAATCCAGACCCTCTGCTGTCATTATACCGAACTGAGCCCCTGAATTTCGGAGCCCCTTCTCCTGGTACCTGGTCCTGACGTCACCTGCAGCTTCTGATGCCACACATGATCTCACCGCTGAGGTCGTTTCTGAGCTGCTGGTGCTCATCAGATAGTTCCAAAAGCTCATGATAGTATCGCAGGAGCTTTTGGAACTGTCATATCTCATGATCTCTATGTCCTTCACTACCCGGGAGGGGGGGGGGGGGGGGGGGGGGCTCTACGTCCTGCGTCACCCACATCGTGGACTTCTGAGTTTATCTGATGGGTTTTGATGTGTGGAAGACAATAGTTTATTTAAGGTGAAATATGATCAAGGATGCATACTCGACTTCAGATCTAAGAACTGTTCATAAAGAAGTGTAACCCTCTGAGTTCCTGCTGTTCAGTCCGTTTCATTCATGCAGCTGTTTGTGTTTCCAGTCAAACCTACAAACTGCTCCTGATTCAGTCAGGATACTTTTAGAATAGTGAGTAAATATTACTGATGGATTCATACAGTAGTCTGAACTGTCACTGTTTCTAAAACAGGTGTTTTTCTGGACTATCTAAAAAAATAAAAGAAAGCAAAAGTTGTGAGTATCTCCGCCTTTGCAGGGACCGCTACACCACTGACAAACTGGTTCCTTTAGTGTTGGTCAAACTGGGGGGGGGCAGTCTTTCAGGGGGGTCATGGATCAGTCCTGGGTGTTTTTTTGTTCTTCAGGTTGGAACATGTATCAGGTGGAACGAAAGTTTGATGGTTGGATTCACCTTGGACTCATTTAACGGACGGACACCAAACCAATCTGTTACCATGGTGATCTGTGACTGGACAGAGTTTAGGTTTGGACAAAGGACTGGACTGGACTGGAAAAGACACATGGAGGACACACAGGTCTGGGTTTTGGACCAGTTTGGACTTTTCTGTCTTCAGATGTCCAATGGAAATGGACTCATGGACCCACTGGTGCTGGTCACATGATCATCTCATTCATTTTCTGAACCCATTTTATCCTCACTAGGGTCAGGGGGGCGGAGCCTATCCCAGCTACATAGGGGCGAAGGCGGGGTTCACCCTGGACATGTGACCAGTTCATCACAGACTGAACATATAGAGACAAACACACACTGTCACATTCACACCTATGGGCGATTTAGATGAACCCATGAACCTATCAGAGCATGTGTTTGGATGGTGGGAGGAGCCAGAGGACCAGAGAGAACCCACACAGACACAGGAGAACATGGAAACTACACACAGGAAGGTCCCACCCCCCGTCGACTGGTGTTGGAATGGAACCCAGGACCTTCTGTCTGTGAGGCACCAGTGCTAACCACTGCAGCAGCGTGTGGCCCACAGGATCATCTGTGGAACCAGACTGTCGCAGCTGTAGATGACTGCGCCCGTCCTGTTTTTATCTGGAATACATACTGTCTCTGTGAGCAGTCTGGATGAGTTTACTGAATTAAAGTCTCAGTTCTCTTCAGAGGGAACGTGGCTGTAGTGTTCCGGACTGAGGGTTTGGCGTCCACACACCGGCCCCACCGACCATCAGATGTTCTGCACTGAAGTGGACTCCGTCACCTACAGGTGCGGGTCTCATCTCCAACTCTTCCATGAAACTCAGGCCTGGTCTGACCTGCTGTCTGAGCTCTGGTAAGTCCAGCAACGACGGGAGAGGATGTCACAGAAAAGGAGGTGAGGACACGCTCCGACACCGGCCACAAACGAACCTGAAGATGTTCAGCAGAACAGACCAGACTGGACGCACAACTGACACACACACAGTCTGCCAGGGTTCAGTGTGGAGGAGCCAGGAGAAGAACAGGAGGAGAGAGGACGACAAGTACTAGTACTACACAGCACAGACTACTACTACAAATACTAGTACTAACAGAGGACAGACTACTACTACAAATACTAGTACTAACAGAGGACAGACTACTACTACAAATACTAGTACTAACAGCACAGACTACTACTACAAATACTAGTACTAACAGAGGACAGACTACTACTACAAATACTAGTACTAACAGAGGACAGACTACTACTACAAATACTAGTACTAACAGAGGACAGACTACTACTACAAATACTAGTACTAACAGCACAGACTACTACTACAAATACTAGTACTAACAGCACAGACTACTACTACAAATACTAGTACTAACAGCACAGACTACTACTACAAATACTAGTACTAACAGAGGACAGACTACTACTACAAATACTAGTACTAACAGCACAGACTACTACTACAAATACTAGTACTAACAGAGGACAGACTACTACTACAAATACTAGTACTACACAGCACAGACTACTACTACAAATACTAGTACTAACAGCACAGACTACTACTACAAATACTAGTACTAACAGAGGACAGACTACTACTACAAATACTAGTACTAACAGCACAGACTACTACTACAAATACTAGTACTACACAGCACAGACTACTACTACAAATACTAGTACTACACAGCACAGACTACTACTACAAATACTAGTACTAACAGAGGACAGACTACTACTACAAATACTAGTACTAACAGAGGACAGACTACTACTACAAATACTAGTACTAACAGAGGACAGACTACTACTACAAATACTAGTACTAACAGCACAGACTACTACTACAAATACTAGTACTAACAGCACAGACTACTACTACAAATACTAGTACTAACAGCACAGACTACTACTACAAATACTAGTACTAACAGAGGACAGACTACTACTACAAATACTAGTACTAACAGCACAGACTACTACTACAAATACTAGTACTAACAGAGGACAGACTACTACTACAAATACTAGTACTACACAGCACAGACTACTACTACAAATACTAGTACTAACAGCACAGACTACTACTACAAATACTAGTACTAACAGAGGACAGACTACTACTACAAATACTAGTACTAACAGCACAGACTACTACTACAAATACTAGTACTAACAGAGGACAGACTACTACTACAAATACTAGTACTAACAGCACAGACTACTACTACAAATACTAGTACTAACAGAGGACAGACTACTACTACAAATACTAGTACTACACAGCACAGACTACTACTACAAATACTAGTACTAACAGCACAGACTACTACTACAAATACTAGTACTAACAGCACAGACTACTACTACAAATACTAGTACTAACAGCACAGACTACTACTACAAATACTAGTACTAACAGCACAGACTACTACTACAAATACTAGTACTAACAGAGCACAGACTACTACTACAAATACTAGTACTAACAGCACAGACTACTACTACAAATACTAGTACTAACAGAGGACAGACTACTACTACAAATACTAGTACTAACAGAGGACAGACTACTACTACAAATACTAGTACTAACAGCACAGACTACTACTACAAATACTAGTACTAACAGAGGACAGACTACTACTACAAATACTAGTACTAACAGAGGACAGACTACTACTACAAATACTAGTACTAACAGCACAGACTACTACTACAAATACTAGTACTACACAGCACAGACTACTACTACAAATACTAGTACTAACAGAGGACAGACTACTACTACAAATACTAGTACTAACAGAGGACAGACTACTACTACAAATACTAGTACTAACAGAGGACAGACTACTACTACAAATACTAGTACTAACAGCACAGACTACTACTACAAATACTAGTACTAACAGCACAGACTACTACTACAAATACTAGTACTAACAGCACAGACTACTACTACAAATACTAGTACTAACAGAGGACAGACTACTACTACAAATACTAGTACTAACAGCACAGACTACTACTACAAATACTAGTACTAACAGAGGACAGACTACTACTACAAATACTAGTACTACACAGCACAGACTACTACTACAAATACTAGTACTAACAGCACAGACTACTACTACAAATACTAGTACTAACAGAGGACAGACTACTACTACAAATACTAGTACTAACAGCACAGACTACTACTACAAATACTAGTACTAACAGAGGACAGACTACTACTACAAATACTAGTACTAACAGCACAGACTACTACTACAAATACTAGTACTAACAGAGGACAGACTACTACTACAAATACTAGTACTACACAGCACAGACTACTACTACAAATACTAGTACTAACAGCACAGACTACTACTACAAATACTAGTACTAACAGCACAGACTACTACTACAAATACTAGTACTAACAGCACAGACTACTACTACAAATACTAGTACTAACAGCACAGACTACTACTACAAATACTAGTACTAACAGCACAGACTACTACTACAAATACTAGTACTAACAGAGGACAGACTACTACTACAAATACTAGTACTAACAGCACAGACTACTACTACAAATACTAGTACTAACAGAGGACAGACTACTACTACAAATACTAGTACTAACAGAGGACAGACTACTACTACAAATACTAGTACTAACAGCACAGACTACTACTACAAATACTAGTACTAACAGAGGACAGACTACTACTACAAATACTAGTACTAACAGAGGACAGACTACTACTACAAATACTAGTACTAACAGCACAGACTACTACTACAAATACTAGTACTACACAGCACAGGCTACTACTACAAATACTTGTACTACACAGCACAGACTACTACTACAAATACTTGTACTACACAGCACAGACTACTACTACAAATACTAGTACTAACAGCACAGACTACTACTACAAATACTAGTACTACACAGCACAGACTACTACTACAAATACTAGTACTAACAGCACAGACTACTACTACAAATACTAGTACTACACAGCACAGACTACTACTACAAATACTTGTACTACACAGCACAGACTACTACTACAAATACTAGTACTAACAGCACAGACTACTACTACAAATACTAGTACTAACAGAGGACAGACTACTACTACAAATACTAGTACTACAGAGGACAGACTACTACTACAAATACTAGTACTAACAGAGGACAGACTACTACTACAAATACTAGTACTAACAGAGGACAGACTACTACTACAAATACTAGTACTAACAGAGGACAGACTACTACTACAAATACTAGTACTACACAGCACAGACTACTACTACAAATACTAGTACTACACAGCACAGACTACTACTACAAATACTTGTACTAACAGCACAGACTACTACTACTACAAATACTAGTACTAACAGAGCACAGACTACTACTACAAATACTAGTACTACAGAGGACAGACTACTACTACAAATACTAGTACTACACAGCACAGACTACTACTACAAATACTTGTACTACACAGCACAGACTACTACTACAAATACTAGTACTACACAGCACAGACTACTACTACAAATACTAGTACTAACAGAGGACAGACTACTACTACAAATACTAGTACTAACAGAGGACAGACTACTACTACAAATACTAGTACTAACAGCACAGACTACTACTACAAATACTAGTACTAACAGAGGACAGACTACTACTACAAATACTAGTACTAACAGCACAGACTACTACTACAAATACTAGTACTAACAGAGGACAGACTACTACTACAAATACTAGTACTACACAGCACAGACTACTACTACAAATACTAGTACTAACAGCACAGACTACTACTACAAATACTAGTACTAACAGAGGACAGACTACTACTACAAATACTAGTACTAACAGCACAGACTACTACTACAAATACTAGTACTACACAGCACAGACTACTACTACAAATACTAGTACTACACAGCACAGACTACTACTACAAATACTAGTACTAACAGAGGACAGACTACTACTACAAATACTAGTACTAACAGAGGACAGACTACTACTACAAATACTAGTACTAACAGAGGACAGACTACTACTACAAATACTAGTACTAACAGCACAGACTACTACTACAAATACTAGTACTAACAGCACAGACTACTACTACAAATACTAGTACTAACAGCACAGACTACTACTACAAATACTAGTACTAACAGAGGACAGACTACTACTACAAATACTAGTACTAACAGCACAGACTACTACTACAAATACTAGTACTAACAGAGGACAGACTACTACTACAAATACTAGTACTACACAGCACAGACTACTACTACAAATACTAGTACTAACAGCACAGACTACTACTACAAATACTAGTACTAACAGAGGACAGACTACTACTACAAATACTAGTACTAACAGCACAGACTACTACTACAAATACTAGTACTAACAGAGGACAGACTACTACTACAAATACTAGTACTAACAGCACAGACTACTACTACAAATACTAGTACTAACAGAGGACAGACTACTACTACAAATACTAGTACTACACAGCACAGACTACTACTACAAATACTAGTACTAACAGCACAGACTACTACTACTAGTACTAACAGCACAGACTACTACTACAAATACTAGTACTAACAGCACAGACTACTACTACAAATACTAGTACTAACAGCACAGACTACTACTACAAATACTAGTACTAACAGCACAGACTACTACTACAAATACTAGTACTAACAGAGCACAGACTACTACTACAAATACTAGTACTAACAGCACAGACTACTACTACAAATACTAGTACTAACAGAGGACAGACTACTACTACAAATACTAGTACTACACAGCACAGACTACTACTACAAATACTAGTACTAACAGCACAGACTACTACTACAAATACTAGTACTAACAGAGGACAGACTACTACTACAAATACTAGTACTAACAGAGGACAGACTACTACTACAAATACTAGTACTAACAGCACAGACTACTACTACAAATACTAGTACTACACAGCACAGGCTACTACTACAAATACTTGTACTACACAGCACAGACTACTACTACAAATACTTGTACTACACAGCACAGACTACTACTACAAATACTAGTACTAACAGCACAGACTACTACTACAAATACTAGTACTACACAGCACAGACTACTACTACAAATACTAGTACTAACAGCACAGACTACTACTACAAATACTAGTACTAACAGAGCACAGACTACTACTACAAATACTAGTACTACAGAGGACAGACTACTACTACAAATACTAGTACTACACAGCACAGACTACTACTACAAATACTTGTACTACACAGCACAGACTACTACTACAAATACTAGTACTAACAGAGCACAGACTACTACTACAAATACTAGTACTACAGAGGACAGACTACTACTACAAATACTAGTACTACAGAGGACAGACTACTACTACAAATACTAGTACTACAGAGGACAGACTACTACTACAAATACTAGTACTAACAGAGGACAGACTACTACTACAAATACTAGTACTACAGAGGACAGACTACTACTACAAATACTAGTACTACAGAGGACAGACTACTACTACAAATACTAGTACTACAGAGGACAGACTACTACTACAAATACTAGTACTACAGAGGACAGACTACTACTACAAATACTAGTACTACAGAGCACAGACTACTACTACAAATACTAGTACTACAGAGTACAGACAACTACTACAAATACTAGTACTACAGAGGACAGACTACTACTACCAATACTAGTACTACAGAGGACAGACTACTACTACCAATACTAGTACTACACAGCACAGACTACTACTACAAATACTAGTACTAACAGAGCACAGACTACTACTACAAATACTAGTACTAACAGAGCACAGACTACTACTACCAATACTAGTACTAGCAGGTATGTAAGTGAGGATTTAAAGTCCTTCGTCGCTCAGACAGGAGCCAGTGCAGAGAAGAGCAGAGGACAAATATGATGTGATGAACAGGTTCAACTCCACAAACAGACAAACCATCACTCAGGTCTGTTTACATTTCAGAGTTGGACTTCAGTTTGCTGAATAGAATTTATTTTGGAGTTCCTCAGATTTGAATGTTATTTTTTCTGTGCTTTGCTCCTGTTCTGTGTTCAGACTATGATGAACTTTCATCCTGTTTTCTGGACATTTTCATGCTCTGATAAACCGGATCATCATTATCACCTCCGCCAAGGAGGTTCTGTTTTTGTTGGCGTTGGTTGGTCTGTCTGTGTGCAAGATAACTCAAAAAGTTATGCACGGATTTGGATGAAAATCTCAGGAAATGTTGATACTGGCACAAGGAACAAATGAGTACATTTTGGTGATGATGGGGGGGTTCTGATCCGCCTTGGCGGAGGTCTGCGCTCTCAGAGTGCTTTTGTAGTTATTTAATGCTACCGGGTTGCGTCGGTTTTCAAATCTCCGACGCTCGTGAACGCAGCACGTCGCCGTCACGGTGCGTGATATCCTTCCGCTGGAGAGAAGCGCGCGGCCCTTTCCCTCTGGATGAGAACGGGCTTCAGCCGTTAAACCGGAGAGCGACCGGGAACCGACGACCACGAGTAGGATCCGCGCCCCAGCCGCCCTTGTGCTGCCGTGACCCGCCCCGGGCCCGACCCGCCCTGGAACACTGACCCGCTCCGCTGCGGCACGCGGACACCGACACCTGCGAGCAAACAGACCCCGAACAGAGCGACGGAGAGCGGCTGCCGGCGGACGGACGGACCGACGGACGGAATGGAGCTCATCACCATCTTGGAGAAAACCGTGTCTCCGGGTGAGTCAGCAGCTCCGCACCGGGAGCCGCGGAGCCTCGCGGAGGGCGCCGTTAGCCGCCCGAGCCTCCGCGGAGCCGCCGGGGAAACTTTGAAGGAGGGAAACGCAGGTTAGCTTGGATGCTAACGGGCCTCGGGGAGCGCAGAAAAGTCGCTACCCGAGCACAGAGCCGGGGAACCGGCTCTCCGACGGCGGCGGGAGCCCGTGCCCCCGTCAATCTGCGGGGGTCGGAACCCGCTGTCAGGAAGCTTTTTTGCGGACCGGACGCCGTCCGGACCGGCTCCCCGGGCTCGCCCCTGCTCATGCCCGATCACATTGAGGCTAACCCTGCTAGCCGCTTTAGCCTCAATGTGATCGGCCGCTTCCTCGCACGCCTGTCCCGGCTACTTTACACCCGCCCCGCTGCGCTCCGACCGCAGCTTCCCGCCCGGTACCATCTCCCCGAACCCTCGGAAGACTTGGTGCCCCTTTGGAGGGCCCACCGGCCGCGGGCTCAACTTTATTTCTGCCCCCTTGCTCGGCTCCGGCTAACGTTAGCATGCTAGCACAGCCTCCTCATGTTGGAGCCGCGCCGCCGGAGCCGGTGACTCCTCAGCGGGATTAAAGTTTAATGTGAGCCGGGGGAGCGTGTGGACCCGCAGCCCGGTGGTGTTTGTACTGGTGTGGGATCTGGGCTCCGGGGCGGCCGTGGAGGTGTTTACCGGAGCCGGTCAGTCAATAACCCAGTGTCCTCCTCCTCCTCTTCCGCAGATCGGAATGAACTGGAGGCGGCTCAGAAGTTTCTGGAGCAGGCGGCCATAGAGAACCTGGTGAGTGGGGGGGTCTGGAGGGGGGTGGGGTGGGGTGGGGGGTCAGGGGGGGGCCCGGGGTGGGGTGGGGTGGGGGACCGGGCCGGGGTCTGCAGGTTGCGGGTCCAGGACCAGCATCCACCCGAGTCCACACCCAGCACACATGATCCACCCTAAAGGTTCGGGTTGTGTGAGTCCAAAGGCCGGAACCAGAGGTCTGAGTCCGACCGGAACCATCAGAACCTGTGACAGGTGGACCCATCAGAACAGTTGGACCCATCAGAACCATCAGAACATGTGCAGTCAGTTCAGTCAAAGGACCGTCTGGATCAGGTCTGGATCAGGTCTGTCAGGTTCTAAAGGTTGGACAGGTTCTGTGGTTTGGACTAAAGTCTCGTCCTCGTTTGTCCTGAAGCTTGAGATTTTTTATAGTTTTTAAAGTTTCTGTCAAAGTGAACCGGCACCAAACGGAACCAGAGCCCAGGAGGGAAATGTTCAGGCCCAGTTAACCCGGGTCCATCAGGTCCAGTTAACCCGGGTCCACAGTCTGAATCTGTTCAATGACCCGTTGTGGTTCGGTCCAGTCTGGGTTCTGGGTCTGTGATGCGTTCAGGGCCCATCGTCTCCTCAGTGTTTGAATACTTCACTGATCATTTGTTTTCTGTTCTGAATGTCATCGCATTAAACACAGTTTAAAAAGAGTTTGAAATAATAATGAAGTCAAATGAATTTAAAATACAGAGTTTGGATCCAGTTTGAACTCAGCAGCAGCTGAAGGTTTAGGAAACTCAGGTTTGATTTCCAGCTCCGTCTGTAAATGTCTGGATTTAAGGGGATAAATGACCGCATTTAAGGGGTTAAATGTCAACATTTAAGGGGTTAAATGTCCGCATTTAAGGGGTTAAATGTCCGCATTTAAAGGGTTAAATGTCCTCATTTAAGGGGTTAAATGTCCGCATTTAAGGGGTTAAATGTCCGCATTTAAGGGGTTAAATGTCCGCATTTAAGGGGTTAAATGTCCGCATTTAAGGGGTTAAATGTCTGGATTTAAGGGGATAAATGACCGCATTTAAGGGGTTAAATGTCAACATTTAAGGGGTTAAATGTCCGCATTTAAGGGGTTAAATGTCCGCATTTAAAGGGTTAAATGTCCTCATTTAAGGGGTTAAATGTCCTCATTTAAGGGGTTAAATGTCCGCATTTAAGGGGTTAAATGTCCACATTTAAGGGGTTAAATGTCCGCATTTAAGGGGTTAAATGTCCGCATTTAAGGGGTTAAATGTCCGCATTTAAGGGGATAATTGTCCTTTTTTTGGTTAATCCTATTTGTGTTGGTTCAGATTGTACATTAAATATGGCTTCTGTCAGTTCTGAGTCTGAACTGAATATGACTCTGAAGTGACCCACATGGACTAAAGAAGTCCTGAAGTGACCCACATGGACTAAAGAATTCCTGAAGTGACCCACATGGACTAAAGAGGTCCTGAAGTGACCCACATGCACTACAGAGGTCCTGAAGTGACCCACATGCACTACAGAGGTCCTGAAGTGACCCACATGCACTACAGAGGTCCTCAAGTGACCCACATGGACTAAAGAGGTCCTCAAGTGACCCACATGGACTAAAGAGGTCCTCAAGTGACCCACATGCACTACAGAGGTCCTCAAGTGACCCACATGCACTACAGAGGTCCTCAAGTGACCCACATGCACTACAGAGGTCCTGAAGTGACCCACATGGACTAAAGAGGTCCTGAAGTGACCCACATGGACTAAAGAGGTCCAGCTGCGATTTAGGACCACATATGACCGTGGTCTGGGTCAGATTTGGACCACATATGAACGTGGTCCGGGTCAGATCTGGACCACATATGAACGTGGTCCGGGTCAGATCTGGACCACATATGAAAGTGGTCCGGGTCAGATTTGGACCACATATGAACGTGGTCCGGGTCAGATTTGGACCACATAAGCCACAGTCTGATCGTAGCCTCATCAGATCCCTGTCGCCATGGAAACGGGCTCTGTTTGGGTTCAGGTCTGTGTTGGATCACCTGCTTCCTGTTCTTGTTGTGTTTGTTCTGTTTCTGTTGAAGTAATGTGAAGGTCTAGATGTGGACTTGATGGTGGCGTTGTGGTTTCTGCCGGTTCTCGTTGCAGCCCACGTTCCTGGTGGAGCTGTCCAAGGTGCTGGCCAACCCGGGGAACACCCAGGTGGCCCGGGTGGCGGCCGGTCTGCAGGTCAAGAACTCGCTGACCTCCAAAGACCTGGACGTGAAGACCCAGTACCAGCAGAGATGGCTGGCCATCGACACCAACGCACGCCGCGAGATCAAGAACTACGTAAGAACCGCACACACACACACACACACACACACACACACACACCCTGACCCCCGACTAGGGCTGTTAGAAAATATCGGTTCTGCAATATATCGTGATATTTCATTTCCCAATACTGTATCCATATTAACTATTAACTATAGTATACTGTTAACAAGTACTGTATGGATATTTTTAGGCATTTATTCAAATGCAGAGATTGTGGAGGTTCATTTGAGTTTTTTTGTTTTTCTTTTGGTTTCTATTTTATTTATTCTTATTTCACACTCTTATTCAATAATTTTCATTCCTTTGTTTGGATTGAACTCAAATCCTGTTCTGATGTTAGTTGTGAATTAATAGAATCTGAACATTTGAACAGGATCTGAAACTGGAATGTCTGGAAAACAGAATTTCAGTTTGAACACAGTTGGAACATTTGGTGATAGAACATTAGATCCTGTTGGGATCAAATACAAATGTGTTTAGGATTTGCGCAGATTTATGCTGGAATTCAGTTCTTCCAGGAAAAAATCTTTTTAAAAACGGAAACAAAAAATTGCCTTTTTAACAGTATCATGATATATCGTATTGTGGTTTATATCGTAAGGCAGGTTTACTAGTATAGTCCAGTTCATACACAGAGCAATTCACAGAGCTTTACAGAAATGGAAAAGAGACAGATTTAAAACACACAATTACAATTAAAACACAATCAATCAAACATAAATAACTAGAAGCACTCGGAGAGCTCAGACCTCCGCCAAGGCAGATCAGCCCCCCCCAATCACCACCACCACCAAAATTTAATCATTAGTTCCTTGTGCCAGTATCAACATTTCCTGAAATTTTCATCCAAATCTGTCACACAGACAGACAAACCAACAATGGCAAAAACAGAACCTCCATGGCGGAGGTAATAATCAATCAAAACAAAGTCAAAGGTCAGAGGTCAGATAGAACCCTTTCAGTTGTTCTATGCACAGTTGAGCAGCTGTTTTCAGTCTAGACTTAAACACTGTCACAGTAGTTGTCATGTCGTATCACCAGATTCTTGCCAATACACAGCCCCACCCCTGACCCAGACTCTGCCCCCCCCCCCCCCCCCCCCAGGTCCTACAGACCCTGGGTACAGAGACGTACCGGCCCAGCTCGGCGTCGCAGTGCGTGGCCGGCATCGCCTGTGCAGAGATCCCAGTGAACCAGTGGCCGGAGCTGATCCCACAGCTGGTGGCCAACGTCACCGACCCGTCCAGCACCGAGCACATGAAGGAGTCCACGCTGGAGGCCATCGGATACATCTGCCAGGACATCGTGAGTACAGAGGAGCACACGACCCCCAAAGGTCAGGGGGTCCTTTAACCCGGTCTCAGTCAGGGGGGGTCCTTTAACACGGTCAGGGGGGTCCTTTAACACGGTCTGGGTCTTGGTCCTGCTGTGGTCCAGGATCCGGAGCAGCTGCAGGAGAACGCCAACCAGATCCTGACGGCCATCATCCAGGGCATGAGGAAGGAGGAGCCCAGCAACAACGTCAAACTGGCAGCAACCAACGCCCTGCTCAACTCCCTGGAGTTCACCAAGGCCAACTTCGACAAAGAGGTGACCACGCCCACTGCACCCACTGCCTCACATGACCCACAGTCACATGATCACAGTCAGTAATAAACACACGGCGGTCTTTATGTTTCAGACGGAGCGACACTTTATCATGCAGGTGGTGTGTGAAGCAACGCAGTGTCCAGACACCAGAGTGAGTCTGGGGTTGGGGGTGGGGGGGATGGTTGTGTTGTTGTTGTTGTTGTTGAGTGTTTTGTGTTGTTATGCTGTGTGTTGTTGTTGTGTTGCTGACATTGCCTTGTTGTTTCAGGTGCGTGTTGCTGCTCTGCAAAACCTGGTGAAGATCATGTCTCTGTATTATCAATACATGGAGACGTACATGGGACCGGCTCTGTTCGCTGTGAGTACTACTATACGTGTTGAACAGAACACGCTAACGGCACGCGTTGAACAGAACACGCTAACGGCACGCATTGAACAGAACACGCTAACGGCACGTGTTGAACAGAACACGCTAAAGGCACGTGTCTACAGAACACGCTAACGGCACGTGTCTGCAGAACACGCTAACGGCACGTGTCTGCAGAACACGCTAACGGCACGTGTCTACAGAACACGCTAACGGCACGTGTCTACAGAACACGCTAACGGCACGGGTCTACAGAACACGCTAACGGCACGGGTCTATAGAACACGCTAACGGCACGGGTCTATAGAACACGCTAACGGCACGTGTCTATAGAACACGCTAACGGCACGGGTCTATAGAACACGCTAACGGCACGGGTCTGCAGGAAAACCCAGAACCGGCTCGGTTGGCTCTGGGTTTTCCGGATCTTTCTCTTCTGCTGGTTTTCGTTCTGACCCTGTTTTGTCACATGACCCCGGTCGGCCCAGACTGGTCTGACCCTCTTTGCTCCGCCCCCTCCTCAGATCACCATCGAGGCCATGAAGAGCGACATTGACGAGGTGGCGCTGCAGGGCATCGAGTTCTGGTCCAACGTGTGCGACGAGGAGATGGACCTGGCCATCGAGGCCTCGGAGGTGGGACCGGTCTGCAGTTCAACCTGGGCCCGTTTGTCCCTTAGCCCCGCCCCCTGACCGCTCTGTTCTCTCTGCTCTTGTCCAATCACAGGCCACGGAGCAGGGCCGTCCCCCGGAGCACACCAGTAAGTTCTACGCCAAAGGAGCCCTGCAGTACCTGGTCCCCATCCTGACCCAGACACTCACCAAACAGGTACCCCCTAACCCCCCTCACCCCGTACACCACCTCAACACGTCACCGCCGGGTACTGAGGTTAACCTTTGACCCCGTAGGACGAGAACGACGACGACGACGACTGGAACCCCTGTAAGGCGGCGGGGGTGTGTCTGATGCTGCTGGCGACCTGCTGCGAGGACGACGTGGTTCCTCATGTCCTGCCGTTCATCAAAGAGCACATCAAGAACCCCGACTGGCGGTACCGCGACGCCTCGGTCATGGCCTTCGGGTCCATCCTGGAAGGACCAGAACTGAACCAGCTCAAGCCTCTGGTCATCCAGGTCTGACGCCGCGCTTTACGTCCGACCGCCCACTGTCCGCGGCGCTGGTGTAACGCTGTCCGTCCTCCTCCTCAGGCTATGCCCACGCTCATCGAGCTGATGAAGGACCCATCCGTGGTGGTCCGGGACACCACGGCCTGGACCGTGGGCCGGATCTGCGAGCTGCTGCCCGAAGCCGCCATCAACGAAGTCTACCTGGCGCCGCTGCTGCAGTGTCTGATCGAAGGTCTGGGGGCGGAGCCCAGGGTGGCGTCCAACGTCTGCTGGGTGAGACACTGAAGGATGGGTCCAGCCTCCGCCTGGACCAGGGTTCTGGTTCTGGTGGAGGCTCAGGTTTTAGATGTAAAGTGTGAGTGAGTTTAGGTCCAAATGTGTGCGCTTGGTGTTGACCCTGCTCGTCTTTGTCGTCTTCGTCCTCAGGCCTTCTCGTCTCTGGCCGAAGCCGCCTACGAGGCCACGGACGCCGCCGAGGACCAGGAGGAGCCCAGCACCTACTGCCTGTCCTCGTCCTTCGAGATCATTGTCCAGAAGCTGCTGGAGACCACAGACAGGTGAGACCGGGTCTGGGGAGGCGGTTTGTGTGTTGTGTCTGAGACCTGAACCCTGAACGCTGTGTGTCGTCCTCAGACCTGACGGACACCAGAACAACCTGCGCTCGGCCGCCTACGAAGCCCTGATGGAGATTGTCAAGAACAGCGCCAAAGACTGCTACCCAGCGGTCCAGAAGACCACGCTGGTCATTATGGAGCGGCTGCAGCAGGTCCTGCAGATGGAGGTGAGTCCACCTGGACCGGGACACCAGAACCATTACAGACGAATGCCGTCGGGTTCAGGTTTGACCCGCGGCGGTAGTTTAGACCCTGGGTTCAGTTTGAGTTCAGTTATGGCATCACTTCCTGTCCGTCCTCAGTCCCACATCCAGAGCACGTCCGACAGAATCCAGTTCAACGACCTGCAGTCTCTACTCTGCGCCACCTTACAGGTGAGTGTCCACGCTCTGTCCCTCTGTCCGTCCCTCTGTCCGTCCTCCAGTCGGTCTGAGTTTCCCGTTTCCTGTTCCAGAACGTTCTGCGTAAAGTGCAGCATCAGGACGCTCTTCAGATCTCTGATGTGGTGATGGCGTCTCTGCTCAGGATGTTCCAGAGCACCGCAGGCTCCGGCGGCGTCCAAGAGGACGCTCTGATGGCCGTGTCCACGCTGGTCGAAGGTACGGAGGAACTGGGGGGGGGGCGCAGGCGGGGGCGTGGACGGTTTGCGTCCGTGTGAACCCGTGGGTGGTTTTGGAGGCGTGGCCTGTTGACCAGGGTGTGTTTGTGTTTCAGTTCTGGGCAGTGACTTCCAGAAGTACATGGACGCCTTCAAACCGTTCCTGGGCATCGGACTGAAGAACTACGCCGAGTACCAGGTCTGGACCCCAGGCCAGGACTGGGTTCAACCCTGGACCTGGACCCCAGCCCAGTCCAGGACCAGGTTCAACCCTGGACTTGGACCCATGCACAGTCTGATATATATTTGTGTGTGTGTGTGTCACAATCATTTGAAAGGGGGCGGGGCATATTAATGAGGCTAACGATGTAAATACACCAGAAGGTTCTTTCAGATCTGTGTTCCCCGTCAGAAGAACCAAGAAGAAAAACTGCACCTTATCAAACAGAAGAACACTCAAAAACAAACAGAAGAACACATGAAAGCCAAAGTTTTAGATTCACTGTTTAGAGACTGTGTGGTCATGTGACCCTGTGTCTGCGGTCATGTGACCCTGTGTCTGCGGTCATGTGACCCTGCCTCTGTCCGCAGGTGTGCCTGGCGGCGGTGGGCCTGGTGTGCGACCTGTGCAGAGCCCTCATGTCCAACATTCTGCCTTACTGTGATGAGATCATGCAGCTGCTGCTGGAGAACCTCGGGGTGAGGAACCTGCTCGCGGCGGTCCGACTCCGCCCCCTCTTACACCGCCCCTCCTTCCCTCGGTAACCCCTCCCCCTGTGTTTTCAGAACGAGAACGTGCACCGGTCGGTGAAGCCTCAGATCCTGTCTGCGTTCGGGGACATCGCTCTGGCCATCGGAGGAGAGTTTAAGAAGTACCTGGACATCGTCCTGGACACGCTGCAGCAGGCGTCGCAGGCGCAGGTCGACAAGGTCAGTGAACGCACCGCCGCCCACACTGGCGGTCCGAGGGGGTCACGGTTCCAGTTAAACCTGAACCTACCGATCCGGTCCGACCGGGACCCGTTGGGTCCGGTTTCCATGGGAACTGAGCAGGTCGTATTAATGCACCCGGACGGTCAGGTGAGCTGTGATTGGTGGACAGGAGCTGGGCGGTGACCATGTGACTTGCGTTCCAGACGGACTACGACATGGTGGACTACCTGAACGAGCTGCGGGAGGGCTGTCTGGAGGCCTACACCGGGATCATCCAGGGCCTGAAGGGGGACCAGGAGAACGTCCATCGTAAGTACCTAGGCCACGCCCCTCTCACCCGCTCAGGTGACGTCGTGTTCCTCCTCCCGCTCGCAGCGAAGCTGGAGGATTTAACGACGTCGCAGAGCGAACAGGGTCTTTTTCACCTGGGAGGCGGCGGGCTGTGGTCCCACCTGAACCCGCCTCCTGGTTTTGCGGGACCCGACAAACATTGAAGCCTTTTATTGCATCATGTGACTAAGGGTTGATTAAGCATTAACCTGGTGTCTCCTCCCCCTGTGGGCGTGGTCAGCTGACGTGATGCTGGTGCAGCCTCGTGTGGAGTTCATCCTGTCCTTCATCCACCACATCGCCGAGGATGAGGACCACTCCGACGGCGTGGTGGCCAACGCCGCCGGCCTCATCGGGTACGTAAACGCCCGCCGCCACTCGCCCGCCCGCTCACGGTCGTAGCTCCTCGTTGACAATGTTTTGTGGGCGTGTCCTCAGTGACCTGTGCACGGCCTTCGGTAAAGACGTCATGAAGCTGGTGGAGGTGCGCCCGCTCATCAACGACCTGCTGACGGAGGGACGGCGCTCCAAGACCACCAAGACCAAGACCCTGGCCACCTGGGCCACCAAGGAGCTGCGCAAGCTCAAGAGCCAGGCCTGGTAACAAGGCAACACAGCAACGCAACACCGCAACACAACAATGCCATAACACAACAGCACAATGCAGCAAGGCAACACAACAATGCAACACAACGCAGCAATACATCCAACACCAACTCTGAGCACTCCTTCTTTTTGACTCTTCTTCTTCTAACTCTTCTTTTTCTTCTTTTTTCTGACTCTTCTTCTTTTTCTGACTTTTTCTTTCTTCTGACTCTTCTTTTTCTGATTCTTTCTGACTCTTTTCCTTCTTTTTTCTGACTCTTCTAACTTCTTTTTCTGACTTTTTATTTTCCTGACTCTTCTAACTCTTCTTTTTCTGACTTTTTTCTTTTTCTGACTTTTTTCTGACTTTTCTGACTTTCTTCTTTTTCTGACTTTCTTTTTCTGACTCTTTTTCTGTTTCTGACTCTTCTAACTTCTTTTTCTGACTTTCTTTTTTCTTTTCTTTTTCTGACTCTTTCTGACTCTTCCTTCTTTTTCTGACTCTTCTAACTTCTTTTTCTGACTCTTTCTTTTTCTGACTCTTCTAACTCTTCTTTTTCTGACTTTTCTTTTTCTGACATCTTTTTTTCTGACTTCATTTTCTGACTTTCTTTTTTCTGACTTTCTTTTTCTGATTCTTCTAACTCTTCTTTTTCTGACTTTCTTTTTCTTTTCTTTTTCTGACTTTCTTTTTCTGACTCTGGCTTTTTCTTCTTTTTCTGACTCTTCTAACTCTTGTTTTTCTTCTTTTTTCTGACTCTTCTTTCTGACTCGTTTTTCTGACTTCTTTTTCTTCTTTTTTTTCTTCTTTTCTTTTTCTGACTCTTTTTCTTCTTCTGTTTCCAGATCGTGTCTTGTCGTCGTCGTCGGAGGCTTCAAGCTCTGGGAGACGTTGTCGAACGGTGGCCTCTGATTGGTCGGCCGTGTGTCTGTGTGTGAGCGAGCGAGCGACGTGTGTGAGTGACGGACGACATCACACCACCTTCAGTCGCCTCAGTGACCTTTGACCTTCCCCCACCCACCCACCCCCTCCTCTTTGACGCCTGTGGACTCGGACTGAACTTTGACCTCCTCCTTACTCCCACGATGCACCTCTCTGGCCGTAGCCGGGCTCGATGACATCATCCTGACCCCGCCCACCTTCGACTTGGGGGGGGGGGGGGGTGGCGGGAGGACGGAGGGGGAGCTTCGACAAAATAAAAGACTGTGATGAGATGAACCAGACTCTGTGGAAACGTAGGTTTATGTTGCTCTTTTGTTTTTGTTTTTTTTTTCTTCTTCTGTGGTCGGACAGCGAAGGACGTCTGACGGACAGGAAGTCCAACGGCAGCACTAGATCCTTTCAAATTAAAGCTCCACCCATCAACGCGAAAACACTTAACGAGCGGACGACCAGTGCCAAACAAACCCGTAGTTTAAAGGAGACGCCGCCGCCTCCGAGCAGGGCAGCGCGCCGCCGGTTCGACTCCCGCTGGTTTGACTCCGCCTCCAGGTTTCGGGGGGGGGGCGGGGTCACTTACATTTATGATGTTAAATATATGAAACGCCCGTCAGAAGAGTTTGTATGAGGTTCTATTTTTCCATTTTGCTCTGATTGATTAAATAAAGATGTGAAACATTCCCCGTCAGCTCCTGCTCTTCTTCTTCTGCTCGTGTTCATCTGTCGGACCCTGGACTCCGCCTCCCGCTCTCCTGGACTCCGCCTCCACGCCACAGCCTGGGTTTTCCTCTGTGGTTTTTGTTTTGTTTTCTTTTTTACTTATTGCTTCTTCTTGGGTTTGAGACTCCGAGTCCGAGCCGTCGGCTGAAACGGGGGGAGGGGGCTTTTATTTCATAGGGAGGAGGCACTTCCTGTGTTGACATGGGCTTTTATTTTGTAGGAGAAGGCACTTCCTGTGTTGACGTGCTAAACGGCGACTCGATGAATCTGAATTGTGAATCATTTAAAGCCAATCTGCTTTTTATTTCCTATTTAGCGGAAAACTAATAAAGTCTATATTGTACTGAAGTCACATGACCATGACCTGGTTATTATTGATCTGTATATATTGATCGTGAACCTGACTGGATGGACAGACCTGGTTATTATTGATCTGTATATATTGATCGTGAACCTGACTGGATGGACAGACCTGGTTATTATTGATCTGTATATATTGATCGTGAACCTGACTGGATGGACAGACCTGGTTATTATTGATCTGTATATATTGATCGTGAACCTGACTGGATGGACAGACCTGTCTGTCGCTGTGGAAACGCTCTTATTTAGAAGTGAATTTAATATGGTTTACAGATTAAAACGGCAGATTTTATTGGAGTTGAATCGATTAAAAACAAAGAACAGCTGAACTTGTTATGGACTTTTATGAATCTGAAGCACAGACTCAGACTTTTACTGAAGCTGGAGTCAGTTTCAGTTTGTCTCCCTCTGCTGGACACAGACTGAAAGAACAGCTTAAAACGGAACTGGAATGAACGGCGCAAAAGGAACCATTTATGAAGAAGAGAAAACAAACTGGTGTTAATGTCAAAGGAACTAATGAATGTTTAAAGGGTTTGATCCGAAAAACTGAAATGGAACAGATGAAACGGAGGCTTTTACTTTGAAATCAGTGACTCATCTGTGCTTTTGTTGTGAAATCTGTCCTGTGGCTGTTCTACAGCTTTTACACTGTCTTTTTCGAGGCGTTAAAACGTTTTAATAAACAGAACTGATCAATATTCACTGATCAATGATGACGATCAGTGGATCATGTTTCTTCAGCTGTCGTTTCAGATCAAAGAATGAAAAAAAAGAACGAAAAAAGAACAGGATGCAGACAGGACGGTTTATTGGTTGGTTTATTTGTTGTTGATTTATGTATTGGTGTTGGTTTATTTTTGTTTATTTATTATTGGTTAATTTTAATTTTTGTTGGTTTCTTTATTGTTGTTTGGGTCATTATTTATTTATTTAGTGTTGTTGGTTTGTTTCTTTGTTGTTCATTCATTTATTTATCGTTTTTATTTATTTTTGTTGGTTTATTTTTGTGGTTTATTGTTGGTTTGTGTATTTATTGTTGGTTTGTTTATTTGTTGTTCATTCATTTATTTATTGTTGTATTAATTTATTTTTGTTGGTTGGTTTATTTTTCTGGTTTGTTTATTGTTGGTTTATTTATTTATTGTTGGTTTGTTTATTTGTTGTTGTTTATTAATTGTTGTCGATTGGTTTATTTATTTATGTGTTGGTTTGTTTATTGTTGTTTACAGTGACGGCCGGTTCGTCACTGGTCGTTTCAACATGTGACGTTTTTTCGTCCTTTTGATCTTTTTTTTCACTCGTTCATCCCGTTCTGCGCATGTGCAGTTCGTCAGGTGTCGGTTTCAGAATCTTCAGAGTTCGACCCGCCTGACCCAGGTCAGTAACCATGGTAACCGTCCGCCGGTCACGTGACACCTCCCATCCACGAACCCGTCATTAATGCTGCGTTCCAGTGTCCTGGGAGACGGAAATGTCCGACCCACTGGACATGTGCGTCCAAGCAGGACAGTGTTCCACAGTGAGGTGAACTACAATGTGACGTCAACACAACAATGGCGGCGCACAGTTTGAAAAGAAAAAACAACAACTTTACACTAAATAATGAACTCATCTGTCATTTCACCTCCATCTGCTTCAGATTTGAGGACAATGGACTGTCCACTTGTGTCCAGTGTCCACCTGTGTCCAGTGTCCACCTGTGTCCACTTGTGTCCACCTGTGTCCACTTGTGTCCACTTGTGTCCACTCATCCCTCAGTGTTTCTTTAAATCTAAACTCAGATCTGAAACAGAACAGACTGATGTTGATTCATTTAATGTGGAAAAAAAGGAGGAAAAAACACAGGCGTAAAAAATGAGCAACAAATGGTCGATTAATCGAATAAAAGAATTATTTATTTATTTATTTTTAGTACTTATGTATTTATTTATTTATGTATTTATTTATTTATTTATCTCCATCCAAACACACACAGACCCGCGGCTCACCGGCACCGGGACCTGCTCCTACCGGACCCGCCTCACCGTTCACCGACAGCACGAGCCCCCGTTCGTTATCAATCAGACCGATCGGTTATCGATGCCGCCCCGCGCGCATCCCGTCATCACATCTGTGTTGTGCCACCGGAGGATGAGTCGGTAGGAGGCTAACAGCTAGCAGCTAACAGCGGGGGCACCGGCTACTGCCCGGTTCCGGCGCTCAGCGGATAGCGGAGCCGTCTCCGTCGTGAACCGATCTGGACCGGGTCTTACATGGCCCCGGGTCGGTGCCCGGCGGGGCCCGGTGAGTGAGCCCGGCGGGGAGGATGCAGCAGCTAGCCGTTAGCTCCCGTTAGCAGCTGTTTATTTATATCGCTGTTATGTAAGTTAGCCGTTAGCCGCTAACGCTAGCCTGAACCATGAATGACGCGCAGCAGGAAATGTCTCCAGATTTCGTCCTGATGCGGCTCGTGTCCGCGGCGGAGTACGACCGGCTGCACGAGCGGGACGACCTGATGTCCGTGAAGGCGGCGCTGGGACACCGGGGCCCCGGCTTCGACCTGGACTCCGGCGGCCCCTCCGCGGGCCTCGGCTCGGCCTCCCCGCACTACAGCTCCCCTCTGCCCGGGAAAGGAGAGCCGGACGGCGGCCTGGGGCTGACGCGGGGCCCGGGCTCCGAGCCGCCGCCGTCCCCGCCTCCGCCGGAGGACTTCGCGCTGGCGGCCCAGCGGTTCGTGGACTTCCCGGTCCCGCACGGGCACGGTTCGGGCGGGCCCGGGTCCAGGGCTCAGCTGATGGTCTTCCAAAACCTGCTGCGGACCGGAGACCGGATCCTGGAGTGCGGAGTGGAGCCGCCGCCCCCGGGCTTCATCCAGGAGGAGCACCGGCACCCGGACCCGGGAGCAGACACCGGACCCGGCAGCACCACCGCCGGACCCGGGCCCGGGCCCGGAGGGGGGAAGGACCTGAACCCGCACCGCGTCCTGTCCGTGGAGGAGAACCTGCACCCGGTCCTCAGACCGTCCGTGGGGTCCGAGGGGCCCCAGACCCCCCAGCAGGTGGACTCGGCCCTGGAGCCGGGGTCCGGGTCCGTCCTGTGCCACAGACACCGGCTGGCCCAGTGGCCCCCTGGCCTGCTGGACCAGGCTCTGCGCCTGGGTCTGCTGGAGGCCCGCAAGGACCAGGACCCGGTCCTGGTTCTGGCCCGGAGGCTGGGTAAGCTGGGGGAGCGGCGGGGGGAGGGGGGGGGGGGGGACCTGGTCCTGCCCCTCCCCCGCTGCTCCTGCCATGGGGTCCTGGGTTCAGGACCTGGAGGGGAGGACCCCGGTGACACCAGCGACGCCCTGCTGGTCCTGGAAGGCCTGGGTTCAGAGGAGGTGGGGGGGGTGCGGGATGGGGGGGGGCACATACACTGGGGAGGCGGCATCAGAGGGGGCGGGGCCCGTGTTCTCAGGCGGGACCCTCAGCGGCCTGATGCGGCAGGTGCACAGACTGGCCGAGGAGGCGGGGGTCCTGGGGCCCTGCGCGGACCCCCAGGCCCCCGTCGGCCCCCTGCTCCGCTCTCACCCCCCCCACACTACAGGCCCCGGGCCCGACCCGGGTCCGCGGCCGCAGCACCAGCACCAGTCCAGGTCCCAGCCCCAGAGCCGAGCCGCCACCCCCAAACTGGGCACAGTGGGGGTGGGCGGAGGGGCGGGCCGGTCCGCCTCCCCGCTGGTGGTCCTGGAGGGAGAGGCGGGTCGGGGGAGGGACGGGGAGAAGACGCCGCGGGGGAAGTCCAGAAAAGGTGGGTCCCTGAAGGTCCGGCTCAGTAAACTGTTCAGAACCAAGAGCTCCAGCGGGGGGTCAGGGGGGCTCCTGGACAAGAGGCCCAGCCTGGCCTCGTCCACCTCGTCTGGGGGGAGTCTGCTGGACGTGTGGGGGTCCACCTGCAGCAGCACGGAGCAGGACGGAACCAGGTAAGAGCCCACCAGAACCAGAACCACAGCCTGCTCAGGTCCTGCTTTAGTCTGAACAGGGTCCTGTTGGTCCATGTTCGGGGGGGCGGAGCGGCAGGACTTTGTTGTTATGGTTGTCATGGTGATCCTCACTGTGCAGACAGGTGAGGTGTCACCAGGGCAACTACATTGTTTCAGTCAGTATGATGGGATGGAGCTGGTCTCCATGGTGACAGCCTGTGGAGGCGTGGCCTCAGATTAGACTCAACCAGAGTCTGGCAGTGTCTCCATGGTTACCAGGGTCAGTGTGGTCTCAGCTCTGGAGTCACTTTTAAGGACAAACACATGAACTTCGCACAAACACGTGAACACACAAACATCGCATAAACATGTGAACATCGCACAAACACACTAGGGATGTATCGTACCAGGAAAACACCGAACCATTGGGTCCACTGAGCGTGTGCACCTGTCCAGAGCCCGCCCCCATGGAGTATAGAACGTATAGAGTTAGTGACACCGTTAGAGTTAGTGACACCGTCAGAGTTAGTGACACCGTTAGCGTTAGTGACACTGTTAGAGTTAGTGACACCGTTAGAGTTAGTGACACCGTCAGAGTTAGTGACACCGTTAGAGTTAGTGACACTGTTAGAGTTAGTGACACTGTTAGAGTTAGTGACACTGTTAGAGTTAGTGACGTTAGAGTTAGTGACACTGTTAGAGTCAGTGACACCATTAGAGTTAGTGACACCGTTACAGTTAGTGACACTGTTAGTTAGTGACACCATTAGAGTTAGTGACACTGTTAGTTAGTGACACTGTTAGAGTTAGTGACACCGTTAGAGTTAGTGACACCGTTAGTTAGTGACACTGTTGGAGTTAGTGACAACGTTAGAGTTAGTGACACTGTTAGAGTCAGTGACACCATTAGAGTTAGTGACACCGTTAGAGTTAGTGACACTGTTAGTTAGTGACACCATTAGAGTTTGTGACACTGTTAGTTAGTGACACCGTTAGAGTTAGTGACACTGTTAGTTAGTGACACTGTTAGAGTTAGTGACAACGCTAGAGTTAGTGACACCGTTAGAGTTAGTGACACCGTTAGAGTTAGTGACAACGTTAGAGTTAGTGACACCAATAGAGTTAGTGACACCATTAGAGTTAGTGACACTGTTAGAGTTAGTGACACTGTTAGAGTTAGTGACAACGTTAGAGTTAGTGACACCAATAGAGTTAGTGACACCATTAGAGCTAGTGACACTGTTAGAGTTGTCCGTTGCCGTACTCCCAGGGGTTAGCCTCAGTACCAGCTTCTACTCTACTGGTTCCATCTGGTTCCTCTGTGGTTCTTCTTCTTGGATTTGGTTTTGAACTCGTTCATTTTGGTCCAATAGTCCAGGCTCATTCTAAAGCTCCACCCACAAACACTTTCAGATGGATTTGTCCACAAATGTCTCCAGAGCAGGACAAGGGGTTGACGGTACGACTCCGTCTAACCCACCCTGGAGTTGGAGGTGGACTAGTTGCTGTAGTTGTTGTTGCTGTAGTTGACATTGACCCTGTCTCCTGTCTCTGTCTCCAGGTTGCAGGTGTCCAGACCTCTCAGTGCCTTCTCTCCGGTTCCATTCACTCCTGCTTTCACCGGTGAGATACCCTGGGTTTGAGTCCTGGTCTAGGTCTAGACTCACTTACACCTAACAGGTCCATCAGGTGGTCCATGTCCATCAGGTGGTCCATGTCCAACAGGTGGTCCTTGTCCTCCTGAGGGGACCACTGGTGGACCAGTCATCATGGGTCCAGTTGGTCACAGATACTCAGTTTACAAAGACCCCGTTTCCATGACGACATAAACCCAATAACTGTAATAATCAGATAATTCTATCAGTCCGATGTGATGCGTTCACTGTCACCTCAGAAATCGGATCGTCCACAAACCCTGGTTCAGTCGTTTCAGTTTATTATTGGATTGAGTTCAGAGTTCGTTCATACGTAATGACGTTGAATCCCACTTCCTGCTGTGGTGTGTTCTGTGGGTGACTAGTTTTTGCACATGCTCAGATGAACCCGTAAACATGAAGACATGGAGGACTGGGACAGACCCAGAGGGGTCCTGGACCTGGATGGACACGGGTTCAGTGGGTCTGATGAATGCAGGACCACCTCATGTAGGTCAGAGCCCAGAGGACGCTAGACCAGGACCCAGATGTCCCGGTCCAGGACCCAGATGTCCCGGTCCAGGACCCGGCTGTCCTGGTCCAGCTGGCTCCAGTTGTGGTCTCCAGTGTCCTCTGTCCGTCACTAACGCTCCTCTTCTGTCTGTTAACACACCTGTCTGTCTGTCCCTCAGGTGAGACGGTGTCTCTGGTTGACGTGGACATTTCTCGGAGGGGGGGCAGCTCTCTGCACCCCCCCACTCCTCCTCCTCCCCCCAGACGGAGCCTCAGTCTGCTCGGTACTTCCTCTTCCTCCTCTTCCTCCTCCTCTTCCTGTCTCTGCTGCCTCTGTTAGCCCCTCCCCCTGAGTGTCTGTGTGTCTTTCGTCCAATCAGATGACTTTGGTGGTCCTCCTCAGCAGCAGCCTCCCTTCAGCGGGGGGGCGTCTATGCAGTCTCTGCCCCCCCGACCTCTGACCCTGACCCCCAGCATCAGCAACATCCAGCACAGCCTGAGCCTCAACGGTAGGACCCTGGGGACGCACCTGAGGGACACACCTGGGGGGGACACCTGAGGGACACACCTGGGGGACACACCTGGGGGGGACACCTGGGGGACGCACCTGAGGGACACACCTGGGGGGGACACCTGGGGGACGCACCTGAGGGACACACCTGGGGGACACACCTAGGGGGGACACCTGGGGGACGCACCTGAGAGACACACCTGGGGGGGACACCGGGGGGGGGACACCTGAGAGACACACCTGGGGGGGACACCTGGGGGACACACCTGGGGGACACACCTGGGGGACGCACCTGGGGGACACACCTGGGGGACACACCTCTAATAACACCTGTTCATTGGCCTTTATTGTTGTTACTTTCTGAAGCAGGTGTTACCCCGCCCCCCCTGTGCTTGTGTCACCCAATCAGATACCTTCCTGCGGGGGTTACCGAGGCCCGTCCCGCTGCGTCCCGACGGTCAACACGCCCCTCCCAGACTGGCATCCCGCTGTCCCCTCAGCCGGCCGGACGCCAGCAGCTTCGCCACCAGCCTCCGAGAGCTGGAGAAGGTGTGGCCTCCATGTCACCTGACCCTTCACCTGTGGGATTAGGGGGCGGGGTCACTTACACTGTGGTTGACACTGCGTGTGTGTTTGTGTGTGTTTGTGTGTTTATGTGTGTGTGTGTGTGTGTGTCCCAGTGCGGCTGGTACTGGGGTCCCATGAACTGGGAGGACGCAGAGATGAAGCTGAAGGCCAAACCAGACGGATCCTTCCTGGTCCGGGACAGTTCAGACCCACGATACATCCTGAGTCTGAGCTTCAGGTCCCAGGGAGTCACACACCACACACGCATGGAGCACTATAGAGGTAACACGCCAACGACACGCCAACAACACGCCAACACAACACACACACGCCAACCGCATATGCTAACCCTTAACTCAAACCCTACAGTCTTCATGCTAGACGTACATGTATGTGCAGGTGTCTTCTGCCGTTTGTGCAGAACACGTCTGTAAATGCCCACACGTGTGTTCCCGTGTGTTCAGGGACCTTCAGTCTGTGGTGCCACCCCAAGTTTGAGGACCGCTGTCACTCTGTAGTGGAGTTCATCGAGAGAGCCATCATGCACTCCAAGAACGGGAAGTTCCTCTACTTCCTGAGGTCCAGAGTCCCAGGTGGGTCCAGAGTCCCAGGTGGGTCCAGAGTACCTGGGGGGGTCCAGAGTCCCAGGTGGGTCCAGAGTCCCACTGAGTCTGAGTCTGACCAGGTCTGATCAGGTCCAATTCTGACCCCCCACAGATTCATGAACATGCCTTCATGTGAAAAGAATGTCTGTTTGGGGTGGGTCTACGGGGGTCTACAGGGGGTCTACAGAGGGTCTAAAGAGGGTCTATAGCAGGTCTACAGAGGGTTTACAGAGGGTCTACGGGGGTCTACAGAGGGTCTAAAGAGGGTCTATAGCAGGTCTACAGAGGGTCTACAGGGGGTCTACAGAGGGTCTAAAGAGGGTCTATAGCAGGTCTACAGAGGGTTTACAGGGGGTCTACAGAGGGTCTACAGGGGGTCTACAGAGGGTCTAAAGAGGGTCTATAGCACGTCTACAGAGGGTCTACAGGGGGTCTACAGAGGGTCTAAAGAGGGTCTATAGCAGGTCTACAGAGGGTTTACAGGGGGTCTACAGAGGGTCTACAGGGGGTCTACAGAGGGTCTACAGGGGGTCTAAAGAGGGTCTATAGCACGTCTACAGAGGATCTACAGGGGGTCTACAGAGGGTCTAAAGAGGGTCTATAGCAGGTCTACAGAGGGTTTACAGGGGGTCTACAGAGGGTCTACAGGGGGTCTACAGAGGGTCTAAAGAGGGTCTATAGCAGGTCTACAGAGGGTTTACAGGGGGTCTACAGGGGGTCTACAGAGGGTCTAAAGAGGGTCTATAGCAGGTCTACAGAGGGTTTACAGGGGGTCTACAGAGGGTCTACAGGGGGTCTACAGAGGGTCTAAAGAGGGTCTATAGCGGGTCTACAGAGGGTTTACAGGGGGTCTACAGAGGGTCTACAGGGGGTCTACAGAGGGTCTAAAGAGTGTCTACAGAGGGTCTACAGAGGGTCTATAGAGGGTCTACAGGTGGTCTATAGAGGGTCTACAGAGGGTCTGCAGGGGGTCTACAGCAGGTCTATGGGGGTCTACAGAGGGTCTATAGCGGGTCTACAGAGGGTTTACAGGGGGTCTACAGAGATCTATAGAGGGTCTGCAGGGCGTCTACAGAGGGTCTACAGGTGGTCTACAGAGGGTCTATAGAGGGTCTACAGGAAGTCTACAGAGGGTCTATAGAGGGTCTACAGGTGGTCTACAGAGGGTCTACAGGGATTCTACAGAGGGTCTACAGGTGGTCTACAGAGGGCCTATAGAGGGTCTACAGGGGGTCTACAGGTGGTCTACAGAGGGCCTATAGAGGGTCTACAGGGGGTCTACAGAGGGTCTACAGGTGGTCTATAGAGGGTCTGTAGGGGGTCTACAGCGGGTCTATGGGGGTCTAAAGAGGGTCTATAGCGGGTCTACAGAGGGTTTACAGGGGGTCTACAGAGGGTCTATAGAGGGTCTGCAGGGGGTCTACAGAGGGTCTACAGGTGGTCTACAGAGGGTCTATAGAGGGTCTACAGGGGGTCTTCAGAGGGTCTATAGAGGGTCTACAGGGGTCTACAGAGGGTCTGCAGGGGGTCTACAGAGGGTCTTCAGGGGGTCTATAGAGGGTCTACAGCGGACTACAGAGGGTCTGCAGGGGGTCTGCAGAGGGTCTACAGGGGTCTACAGTGGGTCTACAGAGGGTCTGCAAGGGGTCTATAGAGGGTCTACAGCGGACTACAGAGGGTCTGCAGGGGGTCTGCAGAGGGTCTACAGGGGTCTATAGAGGGTCTACAGGGGTCTACAGTGGGTCTACAGAGGGTCTGCAAGGGGTCTATAGAGGGTCTACAGCCGACTACAGAGGGTCTGCAGGGAGTCTACAGAGGGTCTACAGCGGACTACAGAGGGTCTGCAGGGAGTCTACAGAGGGTCTACAGCGGACTACAGAGGGTCTGCAGGGAGTCTACAGAGGGTCTACAGCGGACTACAGAGGGTCTGCAGGGGGTCTACAGAGGGTCTACAGCGGACTACAGAGGGTCTGCAGGGGGTCTACAGAGGGTCTACAGCGGACTACAGAGGGTCTGCAGGGGGTCTACAGAGGGTCTACAGCGGACTACAGAGGGTCTGCAGGGGGTCTACAGAGGCTTTCATTAAAGTTCCCTCTCTGTGTTTGTCTGTTGTACTTGATGGGCTTCTGTTGCGTGGGTGTGTACGTTTGTGTCATGTTGTGGGCGTGGCCTGTGTGTCTGTGTCATGTTGTGGGCGTGGCTTGTTCCAGGTCTACCCCCGACCCCGGTCCAGCTCCTGTACCCCGTGTCCAGGTTCAGCAGCGTCAAGTCTCTGCAGCATCTGTGTCGCTTCTGCATCCGACAGCTGGTCCGCATAGACCACATCCAGGAGCTGCCACTACCCACGTAAGTCCAGTCCAGGACCGGGTCTGGGTCCGACGTGGATTCTGTTCCCTTTTGGCGGTTCCTGTCTGACCTCTGACCTCTGTGTCCGTCCAGACCTTTGATCTCGTACCTGAGGAAGTTCTACTACTACGACCCCGAGGAGGAGATCCACCCGGCGCTGAAGGACCGGGGTCTGGACCAGAGCGGCCAGATGGGGGTGGAGTCCCAGACGTAGCACCAGAACCTCTGAGGGTCAGGTGAGTCCAGACCCGGGGCCGGACCTGGACCGGGATCAGACGTCCATAAGCTTGGTTCGTCCTGTTTAGATTTGAACCAAACACGGACAGTGGGTCCAAACTTCAACAGGAACCTTTGAAGGACCTTTGGTGACCTGTGGTGACCTATAGTGACCTGTGGTGACCTTTGGTGACCTTTGATGACCTGTGATGACCTTTGATGACCTTCAGACTCAAAACATGTTCTACTTATGTGTCGAAATTATTTCATCCATTCCTTTTGTTTGATTAGATTCAGTTTCGTGGTCGTCTGTTCAGTAGGAAACAGTCGTTAACACGGTGTCTCAGAGTTTGGATGAGGTGGTCTCTGGTGAAACCCGGTGAACCCTGGTGGTGTACCCCGGTGAACCCTGGTGGTGTACCCCGGTGAACCCTGGTGGTGTACCCTGGTGAACCCTTGTGGTGAACCCCGGTGAACCCTGGTGGTGTACCCTGGTGAACCCTTGTGGTGTACCCTGGTAAACCCTGGTGGTGAACCCTGGTGGTGAACCCTGGTGGTGAACCCTGGTGGTGTACCCTGGTGAACCCTGGTGGTGTACCCTGGTGAACCCTTGTGGCGAACCCTTGTGGTGAACCCCGGTGAACCCTGGTGGTATACCCTGGTGTGTACCCTGGTGAACCCTGGTGGTGTACCCTGGTGAACCCTGGTGGTGAACCCTGGTGGTGTACCCTGGTGAACCCTGGTGTGTACCCTGGTGGTGTACCCTGGTGAACCCTGGTGTGTACCCTGGTGAACCCTGGTGTGTACCCTGGTGAACCCTGGTGGTGTACCCTGGTGTACCCTGGTGAACCCTGGTGTGTACCCCGGTGAACCCTGGTGGTGTACCCTTGTGAACCCTGGTGGTGAACCCTGGTGTGTACCCTGGTGAACCCTGGTGTGTACCCTGGTGAACCCTGGTGGTGTACCCTGGTGTGTACCCTGGTGCACCCTGGTGTGTACCCTGGTGTACCCTGGTGTGTACCCTGGTGTGTACCCTGGTGCACCCTGGTGTGTACCCTGGTGAACCCTGGTGGTGTCCCCTGGTGAACCCTGGTGGTGTACCCTGGTGGTGAACCCTGGTGGTGTCCCCTGGTGAACCCTGGTGGTGTACCCTGGTGGTGAACCCTGGTGGTGTCCCCTGGTGAACCCTGGTGGTGTACCCTGGTGGTGAACCCTGGTGAGTCCATGAGCAGCAGATGTTTCTTCAGCTCAGGTTCATCTGTCTCTTTTCTTCTTCTTTTCTTCTCAGTTCTTCTCGTCATGGACTCAAACCTCCAATCGGCTCTCTCCACTCAGTCCTGTATCCGGGCGGGTTTCAGATGATCCGTCCTCCTCGGGGCTCTCCGATTGGCTCGTGGGGAGACGACGAGGGAGGGGCAGGGGATGTGGAGACTCCGCCTCTTTAATGATGTCATCACTGAGCAGCCGGACTGACGACGACGTGACGACATCATCAACAAAGACGAATGAGCCGACGTCTGAGTGGACGAAGACCGCTCGTTTCCGGAATCTGCAACAACGCCGCCTTGACGCCAACGCTAACTGAACTCATTTCTTCAGTCATGTCTAAAATCGAACCCACCACGAACATTCAATGTTAATCGCAGATGAAGTCGAACCGGCGGCGTGTTCTCTGCTCGGACGTCAGTGTTTCTTCATGTCGTCGTGGCGTGGACTCCAGTGGTTCTGGGTGTTTGTGGTGGAACCTTCACGTCTGGTCTGACTTTACCTGTCCTTTGGGTAAATATTTGGACCTTTTGTGAAGTTGGATTTGTTGGACTCAAAACTCCATGAAGTTTCCAGTCTCCAAATGAACTTTCATCAGGTTCGATTCAGTCAATGCAGCTGGAAATGAAGTGATGATACGTTGATGATGTCATGACCTTTCATCGGCAGCTGACAACGGAACACGTTGGACCAGACGACGGATGATCCGACAGATCGGGTCAGAAATAGTTGAGGAAAACGGGCTTAACAGCAGACTCCCACGGCGTTGTCTTTTTAGTTGAATTGGAAAATGTGAATGTTTGGTCGAACCTTGAGCGTCCACCTGCTGCAGTACCCCAGCGCTCCACCAGGGGGCATCTTCCTTTAGTCTGGGACCTGCTGCAGTACCCCAGCGCTCCACCAGGGGGCATCTTCCTTTAGTCTGGGACCTGCTGCAGTACCCCAGCGCTCCACCAGGGGGTGCCTTCACATGGGACTGGAATGGAAAACCACAAACATCCTCCAGTTCCATGTTGGTTGACTCTCAAATGTCCAGTTTGACAAACTCAAAGTGATCCTTTTATACTCGTTAATCAATGATTAATTCATGAATTGAATCCTAAACTGTGAAGTGGAATAAACCAGGACCCGTCAACTGCTGTAGAAACATATGGATCATATGTGGTCCACATGTGGACCACTTCAAACATGGATCACAGACAAACAGGAAAAGGACCAACATAAACTAAATATTCATCCATTCAATCCAACAAAAGACACGTCACCAGGACCGGGGCTGAGTCCAGATCCTGCACATGTGGCAACATGAAGACCTGGTCTGATCCGGTCTATGCTGATCTGGTCCCACCTGTTCTGACCCGTTCTGGTTCTCTTGATTCTGCTGTCGTCGGTCTAATGTGGACCCGTCGATCGTCGACTGTCTGACCCGTCAACGCTCAGGTCCACGTGAACCCCCCAGGCCACGCCGTCCGCACCAAAGACCCAAACAAGGGTTTTGAATTAAGACAGGGAGTCACCGTGGAAACTGCTGAGCTCCGTCACCGTGGCAACTACTGAGATCCGTCACAGTGACCATACGTCAGTTTCCTGCTGAACCGAGTCACGTGATCCGACTGGAGTTGAACTGGTGCAAACACTGGATCTGAGGGAGTTTAGTCCCAGGCACGCTGGGAACCCTCGGAACTGTGGGACTGTGGGGCTGGATGTGAGCGCCCTGTGGGGACTCTTCCTGATGTCAAACCCAGATGGACAGATGTGAACGGACTGCACACTGAAGGACTAACACTGATCTGGTCAATCTGTCATTTCTGTGCAGTCACCTGTCAATAAAACAGTGGGTGGGGTAAATGTCTGTGTGTTTCCTCTGAAAGGGGTGGGGCCTTTCTCTATCTGACCTGGTCTGACCTGGTTTTCTGCTACACATGATGACCTTTAACCTCCTTAGATCCAGGAAATATCAGTACAGTACCAGCTGTTTTTGTTCTGTATTAAATCAGTGCCATGGTGGTCCCCCTTTTTAAGAAGGGGACCAGGATGTGCTCCACCCACGGGGGATCCCACTCCTTAGCCTCCTGGGGAAAGTCTATTCCAGGTACTAGAGAGGAGGATCCGACCAATAGTTGAACCTCGGATCCAGGAGGAACAATGTGGTTTTGGTCCCGGTCGTGGAACACTGGACCAGGTCTACACTCTCCATCGGGTGCTCGAGGGTTCATGGGAGTTCGTCCAACCGGTCCACACGTGTTTTGTGGATTTGGAGAAGGCGTTGGACCGTGTCCCTCGTGGTATCCTGTGGAGGGTGCTTCAGGAGTATGGGGTCTGGGGTCCTCTGTTAAGGGCTGTCCGGTCCTTGTATGACCAACAGACAGGAGCCTGGTCCTCATGACCATCAGTCAGTCAGACCTGTTCCAGGTGCATGTGGGACTCCTGCAGGGCTGCCCTTTGGCACCGGTTCTGTCCATAATTTTTATGGACAGAATTTCTGGGCACAGCCAGGGGCCGGAGGGGGTCCGGGTTGGGGACCACAGGATTTCGTATCTGCTTTTTGCAGATGACGTTGTCCTGTTGGCCTCATGGAACCAGGACCTTCAGCGTGACCTGGGGCGGTTTGAACTGGGATGAGGATCAGCACCTCCAAATCTGAGACCATGGTTCTGGACCAGATAAAGGTGGTCTGTCCTCTGTGGGTCTGTGGAGAGTCTTTGCCCCCAGTGGAGGAGGTTCAGTATCTGGGTCTGGTTCACAGTGAGAGAAGGATGGAGGTTCAGATTGACAGGTGGGTGGGTGGAGGTTCAGATTGACAGGTGGGTGGGTGAGGGTTCAGATTGACAGGTGGGTGGGTGGAGGTTCAGATTGACAGGTGGGTGGGTGCAGCATCTGCAGTGCTTGTATGGGTCTGTTGTGGTTCAGAAGGAGCTGAGTCCAAAGGAGAAGCTCTGGATTTACCCTCAGTCTACGTTCAGACCCTCACCTGTGGTCATGAGCTGTGGGTCAGGACCCAAAGGACCAGATCCAGGACCCAAAGGACCAGATCCAGGATACAAGCGGTCCAAATGAGTTTCCTCTGTAGGGTGGGTGGGTCCACCCTTAGGGACAGGGGGAGGAGCTTAGAGTAGGGCCACTGCTCCTCCACATCCAGAGGAACCAGCTGAGGTGGATCAGACATCTGGTTCAGATCCTCCTGGACTCCTCCCTGGGGAGGTGTCCTGGGCATGTCCCGCCGGGAGGAGGAGTCTGAGGAGAGGGAGGAGTCTGAGGAGAGGGAGGTCTGGGCATCCCTGCTTAGACTGTTACACCTGCGACCCGGCCCCAGATAAGAGGAAGAGAATGAATGGATGAATCAGTGTCTATTATTGGAAACATCAGGATGCAACTGTTTTTTTCAGCTGCAGTTTTTTAAATTCTATGGAATGTCCTTTGTGGTGGACAGTTTTCTTTTTTTTTGTATAAAGTTGTGAAACTCTTGTCCACAAATGTGGACAGAAAACCCAGGTCTGGGTCTGAGGAGGTTCAATCCACTTTTCCCTTCTTTTGGTCTTCTCAACATAGTTGATACATTTTTATCAGTTTTGTTCAGAGAAACGGGGCCAGTGAAACAGATGAGT
>NW_021941694.1:37487-44987 GCF_902148855.1 Sphaeramia orbicularis
TCCAGTTCAGACAGCCGTCACTCAAGCGCTCTCTGATGCCCTACTTCCTGTTGACTCAGGGTCAGTTGATGGGTCGTGGGTGGGTGGGGCCGGGGCTGGGGCGGGGCCGGCGCGGATGCCTCTGATTGGTGTGTCTGTGTTTATCAGCGGTCAGAACCGGGAACCTGTCCAAGTTCAACCAGGTGTTGGAACAGTTCGGGGAGAAGTTCCAGACGGACGGGACGTACACGCTGATCATCCGCCTGCGACACAACGTCATCAAGACCGGTGAGCCAATCACAGCGCACGCTGGCGCTGACATCACACAGCCGTGTGGACACGCCCAGTCTGTACCAACTCCCAGCATGCATTTCAGGCGTGAACGTCCAGGCAGGATAGTGTGGTTTTTTTTCCAACTTTATTGAAAACATTAGCGTATACAGTGCATGAATTTGGAAAAACAAGATGTCAAAAAGGAAAACGCATTTGTACATACAAGTTTAAAAAGATAATGCATAGATTTCAAATTACAAAACATAATATACAAACAATAGAATAAAAAAGTAAATACATAAAAAAAAAACAGTTCTAACAAATATAAATAAATAAATGCAACAGAGAGTTTAGTCAGTATTAAAGAATTGTTTATAAATACGCAGGGTGGTAGAGCTGTTTTTATTATAAATAAATTTTTCAGATTTAATATAATTTTTCAAATTTCAACAGGAAGATTTTACCATTTGGGTGTGTTTTAGTATATTTATTTAACGTCTATGAAGTTTTCCAAATTAGATGAACAAATGTACAACAAATTCTAAACTGAATGTCGTGTTTAAAATAGGCAGGACAGTGTGTGTTCATAGTTTTACTGAGGTTATATTTACTGATGTCATCAGTGTGATGCCATCCAACCCCTGTGTCTCCATGACGACCACACTGAGGCCTCATGGGAAATGGAGTATTTACAGTCTGAATGAAACTGCTCTTGTGTGTTTGGACTTGGATAGTTTTCCTGTTAGCTGTGGCGCTGGCGTTGACCCTGCTTATGGTTGCTGTAGTAACGCTGTTTGTAAACATGTCATGTGACCCCCCCCACCCCCCACTGTGTGTCCAGGCGTGCGTATGATCAGCCTGTCGTACTCCCGGATCTCTCTGGCCGACATCGCTCAGAAGCTGCAGCTCGACAGCCCGGAGGACGCCGAGTTCATCGTCGCCAAGGTAACGCACACACACAGACCCCGCCTCCGCGCCCCACCCCCACAGGTTTAAATGTCTGAACATGTGCGATTTCACGCTCATGTCTGCAGGCGATCCGCGACGGCGTGATCGAAGCGAGCATCAACCACGAGAAGGGCTTCGTCCAATCGAAGGAGACGATGGACATCTACGGGACCAGGGAGCCTCAGCTGGCGTTCCACCAGAGGATCAGCTTCTGCCTGGACATCCACAACATGTCTGTGAAGGTGAGCGCCGCACTGCATTATGGGACATGGAGTCTACTGCCCTTGGACACAATCCTCTGATAACAGCCCTGTGTGTGTCTGTTTCTGTGCAGGCCATGAGGTTTCCTCCAAAAGCCTACAACAAAGACCTGGAGTCAGCAGAGGTAAGGCCTGAGCGCACCTGAACGCACCGCAGCACACACCTGAACACACCACAGCACCCACCGCAGAACACACCTGAACGCACCGCAGAACGCACCTGAACGCACCACAGCACACACCTGAACACACCACAGCACACACCGCAGAACACACCTGAACGCACCGCAGAACGCACCGCAGAACACACCTGAACACACCACAGAACACACCTGAACACACCACAGAACACACCTGAACATACGACAGCACGCACCGCAGAACGCATGTGAACACACCACAGCACGCACCGCAGAACACACCTGAACGCACCACAGAACACACCTGAACACACCACAGCACGCACTGCAGAACACACTTGAACACACCACAGAACACACCTGAACGCACCACAGAACACACCTGAACATACCACAGCACGCACCGCAGAACGCACGTGAACACACCACAGCACACACCGCAGAACATACCTGAACGCACCACAGAACACACCTGAACACACCACAGCATGCACCGCAGAACACACCTGAACACACCGCAGAACGCACGTGAACACACCACAGCACGCACCGCAGAACACACCTGAACGCACCACAAAACACACCTGAACACTCCACAGCACGCACCGCAGAACACACCTGATCACACCGCAGAACGCACATGATCACACCGCAGAAGACACCTGAACGCACCACTGAACACACCACAGCACGCACCTGAACGCACCACAGCACACACCTGAACACTCCACAGCACGCACCCAGACACACACCTGAATGCACCACAGAACACACCTGAACACACCACAGCACGCACTGCAGAACACACCTAAACGCACCACAGAACACACCTGAACATACCACAGCACGCACCGCAGAACGCATGTGAACACACCACAGCACGCACCGCAGAACACACCTGAATGCACCACAGCACGCACTGCAGAACACACTTGAACGCACCACAGAACACACCTGAACATACCACAGCACGCACCGCAGAACGCACGTGAACACACCACAGCACGCACCGCAGAACACACCTGAACACACCACAGAACACACGTGAACGCACCACAGAACACACCTGAACACACCACAGCACGTACCGCAGAACACACCTGAACGCACCACAGAACACACCTGATCACACCGCAGAACACACCTGAACGCACCACTGAACACACCACAGCACGCACCTGAACGCACCACAGCACACACCTGAACACTCCACAGCACGCACCGCAGAACACACCTGAATGTACCACAGAACACACCTGTACATATCACAGCACGCACCGCAGAACGCATGTGAACACACCACAGCACGCACCGCAGAACACACCTGAATGCACCACAGAACACACCTGAACACACCACAGCACGCACTGCAGAACACACTTGAACGCACCACAGAACACACCTGAACACACCGCAGAACACACCATGACACACACCATGACACGTACCTGAACGCACCACGGAACGCATCCAGACAGGCGCTTGAACACATCACAGCACACACCTCAATGCACCGCGACACACACCCAGACACGCACCTGAACGCACCACGGCATGTACCCAGGCATATACCTGAACGCATCGTGACCTGCACCCAGACAGGCACCTGAATACACCATGGCATGCACCTGAATGCACCATGGCATGCACCCAGACAAGCACCTGAATGCACCGTGGCATGCACCCAGACAGGCACCTGAACGCGCCGCGACACACCTGAATGTATGAAAACAGACTATTTTTCTTTGTTTATTTTTTTTGGTTGTGGAACTCAGTCAGTCCAGGGCTCATAGATGGAACACTAATGTGATCACTAAACAGGAGAGAAAATCATATAAAAACCCAAAAGCATCTCTGACGTCTATGACTACGACATGTACCTGAATGCACCTGAACGCCCCATGGACCAACACTGATGTTTGTGAAGGTTCTTCTTATTTTTGTTTTTTTTGTTTTTCTGGTTCAGTGTCGACACTAAAACCTTATTTATTATGAATGTTTCACTAATGTTTGGGTTTTTTGTTTGTTTATGGTGCATTCAGGAGCGTCGGGAACGGGAGCAGCAGGACCTGGAATTCGCCAAAGAAATGGCAGAAGATGATGACGACAGTTTCCCATAATCCTGTGTGTGTGTGTGTGTGTTGGTGGATTCTTACCCATGATGCCCCTCTGCTCCGTCACCTGAACTGTATTTGTCACGTCTGTCGTTTTTCTGCCCAGAGACAAAATAAATGATGTTTGTTTACATGTGGGTGCTGATGGTTTCTGGGTAATGGAGTTCTTCCAAACAGAACAGTGTCGACGGTCGTTCACGTCTTCGTTTATGTTTTTAAGTTTTAATTCCACGCAGATGAAACTGGGTCAAAGTTGGACTTTTACGACAGTTGGTGAGTTTTGGTTATAGGTTTGAAACGATCATGTGACATTCAGTGACATTAACAGAACTGAAACACTTCCACAGCTGTTCCAAAATAAAAGTCCTCTAGTGTTTGAGAGGATGGAACCCGTTCCCGTCTTAAAGGGGCTTTTGTTGTGTAAATGTGAACTTCTATGAATGTGTGTCAGTTTCTCCAACAGTTTGAACTTTTCAGCTGAACCTACACACACTGAAACTGAAACTGTTCAGTCAGATTGAAACAGAGTTCATGTGCTTTGTTTTCACTTCAGTTCCTACTTCCTGTCACTAGTGATGGGACTTCTGGTTCTTTGAAGGGAGTCGTTCAACAGACTGACTCTTTTGTTTTTTGCATTATTTTGAAACGCCAATGTTTTAATGACTAAATCGGCTACATGTGATGATTGACATTCCATTTTAAAGGTGTTTAATTGGTGCGGCAGTAAATATTGTCTTACAGTAAAAAAGAATGGTTAGTTCAAATGTGTGGGTTAAATCCATGACATGAGAGGTGACATTAGACAAATGATGGAACTGGAGCAAAAACATCCCAGTACATTATGTGGACTAGTCTGTAGAAGAAAATGGAACATTTTCTGATGAAAGAACATTTGATTCTCAAAACAAGAACAATAAATGTGTGGAAACATATGGAAAAAACTGCACAAAACACAACAGTGATGTTACGGTCCAGCTCGAAGACCGCAACCAGCAGAGTATAACCGAACCCGTTTCCATACTCCAGTAAATGTGGAGGTGGCTCAGACGACACAACAGAGTCATGCAGTAGTGCAAGTGGTCCATGAACCGTGTGGCCAAAAAGCAGCTCACCAGGGCTAAAAGCAGTACTCTCCTGTACTCCTTCCCTAGCCGCTAACAGAAGCCGTGGTAAGCCTTCCTCCCAGTCTGGACTCAGCACAAGAACACAGACTGAAGGGTCTGTGCGTGGTAAGCAGAGGCTCTGTTGTGTTGTATTTTCAACTGTTTTAATGCTTGTGAAAAAAGTTTTGATGAAAAATTAGAACCCTGGTCACTCTGAATAACCTTTGGAATACCAAAACTGAAATAAATTGTGTCAGTGCTCTCACCACTGACTGTTGTGATTGTGCACAGGGTACGCAGCTGGATAAGGTGTAGTTTGACACATTACTGTGAGTAAGTAATTGCTACCTGACTTGGAACGAGGTAGGGGACCCACAGTCAATAAGCAGGTATTCAAACGGCTGTGCCAATGCTGGGATGGGATGAAGTGGAGCAGGACTGATGACCTGATGGGGTTTACCTGTCATCTGGCATGTGTGACAGGATTTAATGAAATGTGACACATCTTTCTTTAAACGAGGCCAGAAAAAGTACTTCAGTATGTAGTTATAAGTTTTGCGAACACCCAGGTGTCCTAACTGGTTGTGAGATGTTTTAAGAACCTCATTGTGAAACTTTTCAGGAACCACAATCTGAAGAACAGGCTTTCCAATAAAGTCCTCACCATGCAGCAACCGTTTCCTCACCAGAAGACCTTCACGCAGCAGATACCCACTCGCAGCACTTCTGTCCTCTTCTGCAGAGAGAACAGCATTAAACATCTGACTCAAAGAAGGATCAGCTGTTTGCTCCGACACTAGATCACAACGAGAAACAGATAACAATGAGTCAGGGACATTTACAACGTCCACCTCACCATCCTCTTCACCCTGCTCAGGCTCCCCCCAGCACAAGCTGTGAACACTTCAGGAACCTGCTGAGCACTCTGATCCACATGACCAGACACAAGAGGTGAAGATGACACTGTAGGAGGTGGTGGACCTTCAGCCCACACACGTGCCAGCCAGACCGTTTCCAAGGATGACCTCCACTCCCTCAGTTGGCAGCGCAGGCCGGACCCCCACGGCAGCCTTCCCCTGCACTAGAGCACAGTTCAACATCAGAGAAAGCAGTGGAACAGGCTCAACATTCATTCCCATTCCTCTCATCAGGACAAAGTCTCCTGTGTCAGAATTCTCTGAAAATGGTAACAGAGCTCAATATGTAAGAATCATATGCAGCAGTGTCTCAAAATTTCTACTGGCACTCTGGTGTTACCTCCAACCAACAACACGCAGCCATCTGACACTAACGCTGACAAGTCCGGCTCTGCTCTTCTCTTGGCTGGATGGGAGGAACCACAGACAGACTCCACACACGGAGCCGTCGGGATGACGTAGGCAGGTAGGCAGCTGCCTACGGCCCCCTGGCTGAAGAGGCCCGATGGCCGCACGGTCATTTATCTGTGCGCCTGATTAAAACCCATCCACTGTAAACAAACACCACAGTGAGGCAGCGCTAACCCTCTCCTGGACTGGTTTGTGACTGGCCCCCCAGACTAGAGGGAGTCCCCCTGTGCAATGACAAAGGCTATGAGGGTCATGTAGAAGTGACCTCCGCCCTCGTGCACCCCCCATCACACCCCCCACTCTGTGTCAGTGGAACTAACGGTCTGTCCACACTGAGCACGGCGGCGGCCATTTAAAAAGAACAGCAACGATGAAGCTCCGGCCCTGCAGGGAGAGAAGAAGACAAAAAAAGAAAGAAGAAGAAAAACACCAACCACACAGCGGTAAGTATGAAGTAGACCACTGTTTTCTCCAAACAGACGACAACTGTGGGGTCTGTTTGAAAGTGTGTGAACAAAAGCCCTCACATCAGTGACCAAACACACACAGATGTTAGCATGGGGGGGGGGGGGGGGGGGGTTCAGTTCCAGACCTGATCACATACACACAACTGTGTTTGTGGAACAGTTGAAGGACAGAACAAACACGACTTCTCCATCGGCCTTTTCTACTGTTGGACAGCGTTCCTAAACTTCTTTGGAGCTAAATAATTTGGATGTGGAGGACGGAAGTACGACAGCACGAACAGTATTTGGTCCTGAACAGCCGAAGCTCCGCCCACTGAAGTGTTCGGACTTCCTCTGGACGGTGGTCCGCCCCTGCTGCCGTCACCCACACAACTGGAACCCAGACTGAACCCTCTGCTCCTCTGAAGCCCATCCAGTTTGGACACAGAGTCCATCAGCTTCAGTGCACAGTTTCAGTTTAGCTAGCAGCTTCTGTTGGTCTGTCCATCCCATCAGGAGAACATTCAGAATATTCAAATACAACATAAAAAAATGAATGGTGGTGTCTGTGAACCCTGTGATCACAGTCCTACACTTTACTAACCAATTATCTGTATTTCCCACACTTGCCCATAAACACATCACAACACTTTGCACCATGTGCTCAGGTAGTTTTGAGGTCTGATGTTACATTTTGGTGCATTATGGGAAGTGAAGTTCTTCTCCTGCAAAGTTACTATCAAATCCTCTGCACTTTAATCATATACTTTTAGAATAAGGACAAAAGTAAGCCTACTCACCAAATGCCTTTTTTTTCTTTTTTCTTTGTCAGGTGCTTTGCTTAAATTTCTGTCAGCACCAGTTGATAGTGACAGTTTGTGTCATTCCCACCAACAATGCCTCAGTGAA
>NW_021941694.1:49987-57487 GCF_902148855.1 Sphaeramia orbicularis
TCCTCCAGGGTCACGTCCTCCAGGGTCATGTCCTCCAGGGTCACATCCACTAGGGTCACGTCCTCCAGGGTCACGTCCACCAGGGTCATGTCCTCCAGGGTCATGTCCTCCAGGGTCACGTCCACCAGGGTCACGTCCTCCAGGGTCATGTCCACCAGGGTCACGTCCTCCAGGGTCATGTCCTCCAGGGTCATGTCCTCCAGGGTCACGTCCACCAGGGTCACGTCCTCCAGGGTCACGTCCACCAGGGTCATGTCTTCCAGGGTCACGTCCACCAGGGTCACGTCCTCCAGGGTCACGTCCACCAGGGTCACGTCCTCCAGGGTCACGTCCTCCAGGGTCACGTCCACCAGGGTCATGTCCTCCAGGGTCATGTCCTCCAGGGTCACGTCCACCAGGGTCATGTCCTCCAGGGTCACGTCCACCAGGGTCATGTCCTCCAGGGTCATGTCCTCCAGGGTCACGTCCACCAGGGTCATGTCTTCCAGGGTCACGTCCACCAGGGTCACGTCCTCCAGGGTCACGTCCACCAGGGTCACGTCCTCCAGGGTCATGTCCTCCAGGGTCACGTCCACCAGGGTCATGTCCTCCAGGGTCACGTCCACCAGGGTCATGTCCTCCAGGGTCATGTCCTCCAGGGTCACGTCCACCAGGGTCATGTCCTCCAGGGTCACGTCCACCAGGGTCACGTCCTCCAGGGTCACGTCCACCAGGGTCACGTCCTCCAGGGTCACGTCCACCAGGGTCATGTCCTCCAGGGTCACGTCCACCAGGGTCATGTCCTCCAGGGTCACATCCACCAGGGTCATGTCCACCAGGGTCACGTCCTCCAGGGTCACGTCCACCAGGGTCATGTCCTCCAGGGTCATGTCCTCCAGGGTCACGTCCACCAGGGTCATGTCTTCCAGGGTCACGTCCACCAGGGTCACGTCCTCCAGGGTCACGTCCACCAGGGTCATGTCCTCCAGGGTCACGTCCACCAGGGTCATGTCCTCCAGGGTCACGTCCTCCAGGGTCACGTCCACCAGGGTCATGTCCTCCAGGGTCACGTCCACCAGGGTCATGTCCTCCAGGGTCATGTCCTCCAGGGTCACGTCCACCAGGGTCATGTCCTCCAGGGTCACGTCCTCCAGGGTCACGTCCACCAGGGTCACGTCCTCCAGGGTCACATCCACTAGGGTCACGTCCTCCAGGGTCATGTCCTCCAGGGTCACGTCCTCCAGGGTCATGTCCACCAGGGTCATGTCCTCCAGGGTCATGTCCTCCAGGGTCATGTCCACCAGGGTCATGTCCTCCAGGGTCACGTCCACCAGGGTCATGTCCTCCAGGGTCATGTCCTCCAGGGTCACGTCCTCCAGGGTCATGTCCTCCAGGGTCACGTCCACCAGGGTCATGTCCTCCAGGGTCACGTCCACCAGGGTCACGTCCTCCAGGGTCATGTCCACCAGGGTCACGTCCACCAGGGTCACGTCCTCCAGGGTCATGTCCTCCAGGGTCATGTCCACCAGGGTCACGTCCTCCAGGGTCATGTCCTCCAGGGTCATGTCCACCAGGGTCACGTCCTCCAGGGTCACGTCCACCAGGGTCATGTCCTCCAGGGTCATGTCCTCCAGGGTCACGTCCACCAGGGTCATGTCTTCCAGGGTCACGTCCACCAGGGTCACGTCCTCCAGGGTCACGTCCACCAGGGTCACGTCCTCCAGGGTCACGTCCACCAGGGTCATGTCCTCCAGGGTCATGTCCTCCAGGGTCACGTCCACCAGGGTCATGTCCTCCAGGGTCATGTCCACCAGGGTCATGTCCTCCAGGGTCATGTCCTCCAGGGTCATGTCCACCAGGGTCATGTCCACCTGCTCTGTCTGAAGTTCATGCAGATCCTCCTCTTTCTGTGGCTCATCACTCACAAGTGCTCACTCAAACCTGTGTGTGGTTTCCTTCACTCTTCCAGTTGAACTCTGACAGTTCTTTCTTCAGAACTGTTGTCTGTTGTATGGGGGGGGGGGGGGGGGGGACAGAGGCAGGTACAGGGGTCTGGTCCAGGACTTTGTGGACTGGTGTGACCTCAACCACCTTCAACTGACATTTTCAAGACCAAAGAACTGGTTTTGGATTTTAGGAGGTCCAAACTGGTACTAGTCCCCATCCACAACACAGAGGTGGAAGTGGTCTACAGTTCCAGGGACCTGGGAGTCCAGCTGGTCCGTCATATGCAGACTGTGCACAGAAGGGCCACAGTAGACTGTGTTTCCTACAGATGAAAGTCCTTCCACATGTCAGCAGGTGGACTGGACCCAGTTCAGCAGGTGGACTGGACCCAGTTCAGCAGGTGGACTGGACCCAGTTCAGCAGGTGGATGGGCTGAGGATGCTCAGGAAACTGGACTCTATTCTGAGGAATGCATGTGACCCACTGCACCACCTGGAGGTGTTCAGGGAGAGCACCTTCAGCCACAGACTGACCCCGCCCCCCCAGTCCAGGACTGAACGCAGGAGGAGCTCCTTCCTGACAGCTGCCTTTAGACTTTGTAATGTCACTGTGCGACAATTATTATATGCTGTGCATACTATAGGTGTTTTATTTTACATTACTTTTATTTTATATATATATATATATATATATATATATATATATATATATGTAAAATATTTTTTTAAATTCTGTTTGTAAACACTTCATTCTGTTGTTGGTTGTATGTGGGATGTCAGTTGTGATAGTCAGTGTGTTTTTTTGTACAGCTGTAGTAACTGAATTTACTACAAAGGATCAATAATCTATCTATCTATCTATCTATCTATCTATCTATCTATCTATCTATCTATCTATCTATCTATCTATCTATCTATCTATCTATCTATCTATCTATCTATCTATCTATCTATCTATCTATCTATCTATCTATCTATCTATCTACTGTTCTATCTGACAGATAGTTCCTGAACCATCTACCCCAGTAGTACCTGAGTCTGCCTGGTACTATCTGAGTCTGCCTGGTACTACCTGAGTCTGCCTGGTACTATCTGAGTCTGCCTGGTACTATCTGAGTCTGCCTGGTACTACCTGAGTCTGCCTGGTACTATCTGAGTCTGCCTGGTACTACCTGATGGTCCACTGAGTCCAATGCCTCAGACAGGTCCACAAATAAAGCTGCACATGTTTTTTTTCTATCTAAGGCACTGGTTCTATTATTGGTTCTGTCATTGGTTCTATTATTGGTTCTGTCATTGGTTCTGTCATTGGTTCTATCAATGGTTCTATTATTGGTTCTGTCATTGGTTCTATCATTGGTTCTATCAATGGTTCTATTATTGGTTCTGTCATTGGTTCTATCATTGGTTCTATCAATGGTTCTATTATTGGTTCTGTCATTGGTTCTGTCATTGGTTCGATCATTGGTTCTATCATTGGTTCTGTCATTGGTTCTATTATTGGTTCTGTCTTTGGTTCTATCATTGGTTCCACATCCAGCAGCTGTTATTGGACCAGAACCGGTTCTGAAGCCTGAGTGGATTCACACAGGAGGTTATTGTCCAGAAGGAACGGCTTTAGTTTAGAACTGACCTGGGATTGACCTGGGTTCCAGACTTGTATCAGGCAGAGAACGTTTGTAGATGTGTGTGTAAGTGTTTGGATCAGCTGACTGCCACAGAACAGACGCAGCTGCAGATTCTGGAAGAGTCTGAGTTTGGATGTTTACATGAAAGATGTGAGCGACACGATCTGCACTGAAGTCAGCTGAGATCTAGAGGAGACCTGGGTCTAGGTGGTCCGGTCCAGATCTGGGTCTAGGTGGTCTGGTCCAGGGGTCTTTTAGAGTGTTCCTGGTGTCAGCAGCATTTATGACGTGTCTGAGGTGGAAAAGCCCAGATGAACAAACAGCAGCGGAACCGGCCTGAGGACGAAAAGGAGAAGATGAAGAAAAGAAGGAGAGGACGGAGTTTCACAAGAGGAGAAAAAACCTGTGAGTCAGCACTGAGGGAGGGAGCACACCCACAGACAGACAGACAGACAGGAAGAGAGGGAGACAGGGAGACAGGGCCTGGGGGGTGAGACCACCTCAAAGGAACCTGACCCAAACCCAGAGAACACACTTACAGAGGGTTTAAAGGAAGAACAACCAACCCAAAGACCACCAACCCAAAGATCCAAACCAAAGACCACCAAACCAAAGACCACCAAACCAAAGACCACCAACCCAAAGACCACCAAACCAAAGACCACCAACCCAAAGACCACCAAACCAAAGACCACCAACCCAAAGACCACCAAACCAAAGACCAGCAACCCAAAGACCACCAACCCAAAGACCACCAAACCAAAGACCACCAACCCAAAGACCACCAAAGCAAAGACCACAAAACCAAAGACCACCAAAGACCACCAACCCAAAGACCACCAAAGACCACCAACCCAAAGACCACCAAACCAAAGACCACCAAACCAAAGACCACCAAAGACCACCAACCCAAAGACCACCAAAGCAAAGACCACCAAACCAAAGACAACCAAACCAAAGACCACCAACCCAAAGACCACCAAAGACCACCAACCCAAAGACCACCAAACCAAAGACCACCAAACCAAAGACCACCAAAGACCATCAACCCAAAGACCACCAACCCAAAGACCACCAAAGACCACCAACCCAAAGACCACCAACCCAAAGACCACCAAAGACCACCAACCCAAAGACCACCAACCCAAAGACGCCCAAAGACCACCAACACAAAGACAACAAAAGACCACCAAACCAAAGACTATCAATCCAAAGACCACCAAACCAAAGACCACCAAAGACCACCAAAGACCACCAAACCAAAGACCACCAAAGACCCAGAACCCAAACCCAAGGTGTGTGTGTGTATATGTGTGTGTGTGTGTGTGTATGTGTGTGTATGTTGTTTCTCTGCTTGATCTGTCAGTATTGCTGTTAACGTCAAGTCCTTGTGGAATCACATGAACTGCAGTCTTGTGTGGCCTCTGTGCACCAGTACAGGGCCTCTGTGCACCAGTACAGGGCCTCTGTGCACCAGTACAGGCCCTCTGTGCACCAGTACAGTGGCCTCTGTGCACTAGTACAGGGCCTCTGTGCACCAGTACAGTGGCCTCTGTGCACCAGTACAGGGCCTCTGTGCACCAGTACAGGCCCTCTGTGCACCAGTACAGGGCCTCTGTGCACCAGTACAGGGCCTCTGTGCACTAGTACAGGCCCTCTGTGCACCAGTACAGGCCCTCTGTGCACCAGTACAGTGGCCTCTGTGCACCAGTAACAGGCCCTCTGTGCACCAGTACAGGCCCTCTGTTCACCAGTACAGTGCCTCTGTGCACCAGTACAGGCCTCTGTGCACCAGTACAGTGGCCTCTGTGCACCAGTACAGGGGCCTCTGTGCACCAGTACAGGGCCCTCTGTGCACCATACAGTGCCTCTGTGCACCAGTACAGGGCCTCTGTGCACCAGTACAGTGGCCTCTGTCACCCGTACAGTGGCCTCTGTGCACCAGTACAGGGCCCTCTTAGTGCACCAAGTACAGGGCCTCTGTGCACCTAGTACAGGGCCCTCGGTGCATCCAGTACAGTGGCCTCTGTGCACCAGTATCAGGGCCTCTGTGCACCAGTACAGGCCCTCTGTGCACCAGGACAGGGCCTCGGGGAACCAGGACAGGGCCTCTGTGCACCGAGTACAGGCCCTCTGTGCCCCAGTACAGGACTCTGGGCCACGTACAGTGGCTTGTTTGAACCAGTACAGGCCCTCTGTGCACCAGTACAGGCCCCTCTGTGCACCAGTACAGGGCCTCTGTGCACCAGTACAGGCCCTCTGTGCACCAGTACAGGGCCTCTGTGCACCAGTACAGGCCCTCTGTGCACCAGTACAGGGCCTCTGTGCACCAGTACAGTGGCCTCTGTGCACCAGTACAGGGCCTCTGTGCACCAGTACAGGGCCTCTGTGCACCAGTACAGTGGCCTCTGTGCACCAGTACAGGGCCTCTGTGCACCAGTACAGGGCCTCTGTGCACCAGTACAGGCCCTCTGTGCACCAGTACAGGCCCTCTGTGCACCAGTACAGTGGCCTCTGTGCACCAGTACAGGGCCTCTGTGCACCAGTACAGTGGCCTCTGTGCACCAGTACAGGGCCTCTGTGCACCAGTACAGGCCCTCTGTGCACCAGTACAGTGGCCTCTGTGCACCAGTACAGGGCCTCTGTGCACCAGTACAGTGGCCTCTGTGCACCAGTACAGGGCCTCTGTGCACCAGTACAGGCCCTCTGTGCACCAGTACAGGGCCCTCTGTGCACCAGTACAGGGCCCTCTGTGCACCAGTACAGGGTGCTGGTGTGTTGGCTTTCTCCCAGACACGGCCGTCAGATACTGACTCAGAGTCTATTGTGAACATTGATGGTTTCGGGGTCCCCGTCCGTCTGGACTGGGACCTGGAAGTGACGGGGGAGCGTCACGGCGGGGGGGTTCACTTTTCCGTCAGTCCCAGGTGGTGCAGCGGTGCCGGGTGTGAACGGGTGTGTTTAGCTGGTACTGAGCTGTGGTCTGTGTCAGTCCGACCATCTGATCCACCTGTGGAACTAACTCACATGTTCCTAACAGTCGTGTCCACCCACCCACCCCCAAAGCCCACCCCAAAGCCCACCCCAAAGCCCACCCCGACCCCACTTCTGACAGTCTCTTCTCAGGACCCAGACTCCGGTCTCTGTCCCCTGGTCCCCATGCTTCTTCCTCGGTGTTCTGAACCGTGTTCACTGTAAAAAGTCACTGGGCTCTTGTTACCAGTTTGCCACCGGTCCCACTCGGGGCTTCAGGACCCTGGACCTCTGTTATGGCTCTGTTAAAGGAGCCTAGAGGGCCCGGTTGTGGGTCGCCCTGTTGCAGGGCTGTGAAGCTCATTGTCTTTCAGGTTCCACATTCAGCCCAGTTCAACCTGCAGTGGGCCGGACCAGTCCAATAACAGCATCACCAATACATACTGACAACTGCAAACTGTTTTAGTGCAAAAAAACAAACAAAAAAGCATTCAGTTCTGCCAATATTTACATTTACAGACTATCCAAACAAAAAGGATGTGAATAACCTGAAAAAAAAAGAAATTTGTTAAGAAATATGAGTAAAATTTGATCAGTGTTGTGCTTGTCCTTTCTACATGTGCATCATATGTCAGATCCACAGACACTGAACATTTAGTCACAGGCACAATGTTGTTCAAATTGCACTGAGTTTTCTTCAGACATTTCAGGTTCATATTTGTTCAGGTTGTTCACATTTTAAAGGATAGTTTAGTAATGTAAACATTTTCATAATGTAATGTTTTTTGCACTAAATCAAAGTGAAAATACTGGTGTTGTCATTATTTCTAGGTTATTATGATATTATTTTTGAGTTTGATGCCCTATAGCACTATAGAAAATTTGATAGCACTATAGAAAATCCAATCCATTATTATTATTATTATTATTATTATTATTATTATTATTATTATTATTATTATTATTATTATTAT
>NW_021941694.1:59987-72487 GCF_902148855.1 Sphaeramia orbicularis
CACTAGAGAGAGGTCTGAACAGGTCCACAGAGTTCATCTGTAGACCCGGACCTCTGACCCGATCCACACTCAGACCTGGAGCACACTCAGACCCGGACCTCTGACCTGGTCCACACTCAGACCCGGACCTCTGACCCGGTCCAGTCATGTTTTTTATCTCTGAACATTTTCAATCTGAGCTCAACTCCTTCAGAACCATCAGGTCCAGATCCTGTCCTGGTCCAGATCCTGTCCTGGTCCACATCTTGTCCTGATCCAGATCCTGTCCTGGTCCAGACCCTGTTCAGGGGTCTTGTGGGTCTGGATCAGGTGGGCCTTGTGGGTCTGGATCAGGTGGGCCTTGTAGAGTCCTGGTTCTGGTGTTGAAGTGGTCTGGTGGTGCCCCTGCTGACCCTGGTCCGGTTCTGTTCCAGGTCCAGTCCTGGTCCTGCTGTACTACTTCCTGTTGGTGGTTCTGGTCCAGTCCGCTCCGGTCTCGTCCCCATTAAAGGAGGAGGCGGACCGGGCCCAGACCCTGGTCCAGAAGATCCTGAAGGACCTCCCGACAGTCCACGCCGCCGCCGTGGACACAGAGGTGAAGCTCCGCCCCCGCCGTCCCCTTTGTTGGACTCTGATTGGCTGTTTGTTCACCTGTGTTTCCTCCTCTTCAGGGTTTGACCTTCGACCCCCAGAGCCAGACGGCCAATCTGCAGCTGATGGAGGCGGAGCTAGGCATCCCCCAGGCACCGGTCCTGAAACCACTGTCTGAACGATTCACACTGGTCAGTACACCCACCAGAACCAGAACTAGAACTAGAACCACAACCAGAACTAGAACTAGAACTAGAACCAGAACTAGAACTAGAACCAGAACTAGAACCACAACCAGAACTAGAACTAGAACCAGAACCAGAACTAGAACTAGAACCACAACCAGAACTAGAACTAGAACTAGAACCACAACCAGAACGAGAACTAGAACCACAACCAGAACCAGAACTAGAACTAGAACCACAACCAGAACTAGAACTAGAACTAGAACCAGAACTAGAACTAGAACCACAACCAGAACTAGAACTAGAACCACAACCAGAACCAGAACCAGAACTAGAACTAGAACCACAACCAGAACTAGAACTAGAACTAGAACCAGAACCAGAACTAGAACTAGAACTAGAACCAGAACTAGAACCAGAATTAGAACTAGAATAAGAACCACAACCAGAACTAGAACTAGAACTAGAACTAGAACCAGAATCAAAACTAGAACTAGAACAAGAACCAGAACCAGAACTAGAACTAGAACCAGAACCACAACCAGAACCAGAACTAGAACTAGAACTAGAACCAGAACTAGAACCAGAACTAGAACTAGAACAAGAACCAGAACTAGACCTAGAACTAGAACCAGAACTAGAACTAGAACCAGAACCAGAACTAGAACCAGAACCAGAACTTGAACCAGAACTAGAACCAGAACTAGAACTAGAACCACAACCAGAACCAGAACTAGAACTAGAACCAGAACTAGAACTAGAACTAGAACAAGAACTAGAACCAGAACCAGAACTAGAACTAGAACTAGAACCAGAACTAGAACTAGAACCACAACCAGAACCAGAACTAGAACTAGAACCAGAACTAGAACTAGAACTAGAACAAGAACTAGAACCAGAACCAGAACCAGAACTAGAACTAGAACCAAAACCAGAACTAGAATTACAACTAGAACCACAACCAGAACTAGAACCAGAACTAGAACTAGACCCACAACCAGAACTAGAATCAGAACCAGAACCAGAACCAGAACTAGAACTAGAACTAGAACCAGAACTAGAACTAGATCTAGAACCAGAACTAGAACCAGGACCAAAACCAGGACCAGAACCAGGACCAGAACCACAACCAGAACTAGAACCAGAACTAGAATGAGAACCACAACCAGAGCCAGAACTAGAACCAGAACTAAAACCAGAACCAGATCTAGAGCTACAACCAGAACTAGATCCAGAACCAGAACTAGAACTACAACCAGAACCAGAACTACAACCAGAACTAGAGCTACAACCAGAACTAGAACCAGAAGTAGATCCAGAACCAGAACTACAACTACAACCAGAACCAAAAGTAGAACTAGAACCAGAACCAGAACCAGAATTAGAACTACAACCATAACCATGACCAGAACTAGAACCCCAACCAGAACTAGAACCAGAACAAGAACTAGAACCAGAACCAGAACTAGAACCGATGCTTTGAGGTTCAGAAACAGAACCACAACCAGAACCAGACCTAGAATCAGAACCAGAACCCATGGGTCCAGGTTCAGAACCATATCCGATGGGATGAGGTTCTGAACCAGAAGGTTCTTTGTTTCTGGGTTCTTTGGTTCTTTAGTTCTTTGGTTCTGGGTTTCGGGGGTTCTTTGGTTTTTTGGTTTTGGGTTCTTTAGTTCTTTGGTTCTGGGTTCTTAAGTTCTGGGTTCTTTGGTTCTTTGGTTCTGGGTTCTTTGGTTCTGGGTTCTTTGGTTCTTTGGTTCTGGGTTCTTTGGTTCTGACTGTGCTGTGTCTGTCGCCCCCTGCAGGACGTGAGTCTTAGCCGCATGTGGGCGGGCTCTCAGCTGTACCAGGGGCTTCTGGGAGATCTGTCGGGCCGGGTGAGCGGACTGAGCGACCTCCGAGCCGACCTCCGAGACCTGCAGGCCCAGATCCACAAGGTACCCAAAGACCCACCAGGTACCCAAGGCCGGTACCCAAGGCCCGACCCGGGTCGGTGCCTCAGTTCTGCACTCCCACTCACCCCCCCCGTCTCTGTTTCAGATGTCCGTGTCAGCGCGCACCGGCGCCGCCACCCCCCCTCCTCCTCCCGCTCCGGACCTGGCCTCTCGTCTCCATGGCAACTACGAGGCGCAGGTGGCCGCCCACCTAACCCTGACGCAGCTGCGCTCGCACTGTCACGACCTGATGCGCAGTCTGAGGGGCGTGGCCGCCTACAGGCCGCCAGCCACGCAGTGAGCCCCGCCTACCAGGGGACGCAGTAAGCCCCGCCCACCAGGTATGCAGCAGGCCCCGCCCATTCGTGACGACGGTGAATTTTCTTTGGAGGTGTTCTGCTGAGATTCACCAGACGCTGAGGGCGGGGTTAAAGATGGGGGCGGAGCACAGGCTCAGATCTGCGGGATTGTGCCAGAGTGAAGGTCTGGGTTTAATGTTGAGGGTCTGGATACCCCCCCCCCCCCCCCCAGGACACAGGAGGAGGGGTTCATCAGGGGGAGGGGCACCACGGTCTGGTCCAGGAGGTCCATCTGGTCTGGAGGATCAAGAACACTAACCCCCCATGACCCCCATGTGACCCCCTGTTACCCCCATGTGATCCTGTGTGACCCCCCCATGACCCCCATGTGATCCACCTGTGACCCCCTGTGACACCCCCCACACACACACACACTGGAACATGGACTGGATGTTGACCCCGCTGGGACGTTTAGACTCTGGTGCTGGACTGGATCAGGACTTGAGCCGAGGACCAGGTTTTTCCAGTTGGTTCAGGTGTGGCTCCGCCCACATCAGTGTGTGTGTGTGTCGGACCAGAACAATCCCAGCATGCTTTGGGTGGAATGTGGCAAGTCTGAACCTGCCACTGGCGCTGGGTCTGGATCAGATGGACCTGGTTTAATGTGGGTCTGGATCAGATGGACCTGGTTTAATGTGGGTCTGGAAAGATGGACCTGGTTTAATGTGGGTCTGGAACAGATGGACCTGGTTTAATGTGGGTCTGGAACAGATGGACCTGGTTTAATGTGGGTCTGGATCAGATGGATCTGGTTTAATGTGGGCCTGGTTTAATGTGGGTCTGGATCAGATGGACCTGGTTTAATGTGGGTCTGGATCAGATGGACCTGGTTTAATGTGGGTCTGGATCAGATGGACCTGCTTTATTTATCAGAGACTGAGTGGTTCCTGTTATTTATTGTTTATTTATAACAGATTGGATTCTTTTGTTGATTTCCTCCGTTTTTCTGAATAAATCTGTTTGTATTTTTTTATTTTCGGACTTCTCTGGTTTCAGTTCATGTCACTGAAGCTTTTCTGTGGTGGATGGTTTTGGGATCATCTGGATCTGCACAGGTCCTGGTCCTGGTTCTGGTTCTGGTCCTGGTCCTGGTTCTGATTCTGATTCTGATCCTAGACCTAATATGAACCAGGACCCAGAACGAGGACCAGGACCAGGACTCTGTGTCCTGAACCAGTGGGTGGAGTTGGAGAAGAGGGAGGGATGAAACAAACCCCGCCCATGTCCACTAACCACATCAAAATAAACCCCACCCACATCCACTGATAATATCATACTAAACCCCACCCACACCCACAGACATTATCATACTAAACCCCGCCCACACCCACTGATATGTCATACTAAACCCCGCCCACATCCACGAATATGTCATACTAAACCCCGCCCACATCTACTGATATGTCATACTAAACCCCGCCCAATTACACTGATATTGTTATACTAAACCCCGCCCACATCCACTGATATTATCATAATAAACCCCGCCCACCTCCATCATTCATTCTCTTCCTCTTATCTGGGGCCGGGTCGCAGGTGTAACAGTCTAAGCAGCGATGCCCAGACTCCTCCCTCTCCTCAGACTCCTCCCCTCCTCAGACTCCTCCTCCCGGCAGGACATGCCCAGGACACCTCCCCAGGGAGGAGTCCAGGAGGGTCTGAACCAGATGTCTGATCCACCTCAGCTGGTTCCTCTGGATGTGGAGGAGCAGCGGCCCTGCTCTGAGCTCCTCCCCCTGTCCCTAAGGGTGGACCCACCCACCTACAGAGGAAACTCATTTGGACCGCTTGTATCCTGGATCTGGTCCTTTGGGTCCTGACCCACAGGTCAGGACCACAGGTGAGGGTCTGAACGTAGACTGAGGGTAAATCCAGAGCTTCTCCTTTGGACTCAGCTCCTTCTGAACCACAACAGACCCATACAAGCACTGCAGATGCTGCACCCACCCACCTGTCAATCTGAACCTCCACCCACCCACCTGTCAATCTGAACCTCCACCCACCCACCCACCTGTCAATCTGAACCTCCACCCACCCACCTGTCAATTTGAACCTCCACCCACTCACCCACCTGTCAGTCTGAACCTCCACCCACCCACCTGTCAGTCTGAACCTCCACCCACCCACCTGTCAATCTGAACCTCCATCCTTCTCTCACTGTGAACCAGACCCAGATACTGAACCTCCTCCACTGAGGTCAAAGACTCTCCACAGACCCACAGAGGGCAGACCACCTTTATCTGGTCCAGAACCATGGTCTCAGATTTGGAGGTGCTGATCCTCATCCCAGTCCAAACCGCCCCAGGTCACGCTGAAGGTCCAGGTTCCATGAGGCCAACAGGACAACGTCATCTGCAAAAAGCAGAGATGAAATCCTGTGGTCCCCAAACCGGACCCCCTCCGGCCCAAACCGGACCCCCTCCGGCCCCTGGCTGCACATAGAAGTTCTGTCCATAAAACTGATGAACAGAACCGGTGCCACAGGGCAGCCCTGCAGGAGTCCACATGGACCTGGAACAGGTCTGACTGACTGTGAACCAGGCTCCTGTCTGTTGGTCATACAAGGACCGGACTGGCCTTAACAGAGGACCCCGGACCCCATACTCCTGAAGCACCCTCCACAGGATACCACGAGGGACACGGTCCAACGCCTTCTCCAAATCCACAAAACATGTGTGGACCGGTTGGACGAACTCCCATGAACCCTCGAGCACCCGATGGAGAGTGTAGACCTGGTCCAGTGTTCCAGGACCAGGACCAGGACCAAAACCACATTGTTCCTCCTGGATCCGAGGTTGGACTATGGGTCGGATCCTCCTCTCCAGTACCTGGAATAGACTTTCCCCAGGAGGCTGAGGAGTGGGATCCCCCGTGGGTGGAGCACATCCTGGTCCCCTTCTTAAAAAGGGGGACCACCACCCCGGTCTGCCAGTCCAGAGGGACTGTCCCCGACTGCCACGCCATGTTACAGAGACGAGTCCACCAGGACAGTCCTGCACATCCAGACTGAAGGGACACAGGGTGGACCTCATCCAGCCCCCGGTGCTCTGTCCAACCACCTGGGACCTGGACCAGTCCACCTCTGAGACCTGGACCAGTCCACCTCTGAGACCTGGACCAGTCCACCTCAGACCTCAGCCTCTGCTTCCTCCATGGCAGACGTGACAGTGGACGGAGCAGATCCTCCCAGTACTCCTTCCACCGTCCAACCACACCCTCAGTGGAGTTCAGCCCCTCCCACTTCCACTGGAAATACTATTATCATACTAAACCCCGCCCACATACACTGATATTATCATACTAAACCCCGCCCACATACACTGATATTATCATACTAAACCCCGCCCACATACACTGATCAAAACAGGAGGGATCGTCTGAAGAACAGAAGAATCAGAGTCTGAGAGAAAAGTTTGTAACAGTTTATTTTTAATCCTTTTGTTTCCATGTGAACAGAACAGAGGAAAAGACAAACGTGTTCCTGTTTCTCCTCTTTTTCTCCTGTTTTTCCTCTCTTTCCTCTTATTCCTCTGTTTTTTCTCTGTTTTTCCTCTCTCTTTCCTCTGTTTTTCCTCTGTTTTTTCTGTTTTTCCTCTCTCTTTCTTCTGTTTCCTTTGTTTTTTCTCTCTCTTTCCTCTGTTTTTCCTCTCTCTTTCCTCTCTCTTTCTTCTGTTTTTCCTCTGTTCATCCTCTGGCGTCCTCTGCTGGTGGACCTCAGTTCCTGCGCTGCTCCTGCTCTTTCCTGCGCTGCTTCTCCTTTTTTCCTCTCTCTTTCCTCTCTCTTTCCTCTGTTTTTCCTCTGTCTTTCCTCTCGCTTTCCTCTGTTTTTACTCTGTCTTTCCTCTCTCTTTCCTCCGTTTTTCCTCTGTTCATCCTCTCTCTTTCCTCTGTTCATCCTCTCTCTTTCCTCTGTTTTTCCTCTGTCTTTCCTCTCGCTTTCCTCTGTTTTTACTCTGTCTTTCCTCTCTCTTTCCTCCGTTTTTCCTCTGTTCATCCTCTCTCTTTCCTCTGTTCATCCTCTCTCTTTCCTCTGTTTTTCCTCTGTCCATCCTCTGGTGTCCTCTGCTGGTGGACCTCAGTTCCTGCGCTGCTCCTGCTCTTTCCTGCGCTGCTTCTCCTTTTTTTCCTCTCTCTTTCCTCTGTTTTTCCTCTCTCTTTCCTCTGTCTTTCCTCTGTTTTTCCTCTCTCTTTCCTCTCTCTTTCCTCTGTGTTTCCTCTCTCTTTCCTCTCTCTTTCCTCTGTCTTTCCTCTCTCTTTCCTCTGTTTTTCCTCTCTCTTTCCTCTGTTTTTCCTCTGTTCATCCTCTGGCGTCCTCTGCTGGTGGATCTTAGTTCCTGCGCTGCTCCTGCTCTTTCCTGCGCTGCTTCTCCTTCTTTTTTTCCTCTCTCTTTCCTCTGTTTTTCCTCTCTCTTTCCTCTCTCTTTCCTCTGTTTTTCCTCTCTCTTTCCTCTCTCTTTCCTCTGTGTTTCCTCTCTCTTTCCTCTCTCTTTCCTCTCTCTTTCCTCTGTGTTTCCTCTCTCTTTCCTCTCTCTTTCCTCTGTCTTTCCTCTCTCTTTCCTCTGTTTTTCCTCTGTTCATCCTCTGGCGTCCTCTGCTGGTGGACCTCAGTTCCTGCGCTGCTCCTGCTCTTTCCTGCGCTGCTTCTCCTTTTTTCCTCTCTCTTTCCTCTCTCTTTCCTCTGTCTTTCCTCTCTCTTTCCTCTGTTTTTCCTCTCTCTTTCCTCTCTCTTTCCTCTGTTTTTCCTCTGTTCATCCTCTGGTGTCCTCTGCTGGTGGACCTTAGTTCCTGCGCTGCTCCTGCTCTTTCCGGCGCTGCTTCTCCTTTTGTTTTTCCAGTTTTTCCAGAACTTTCTTCTCCTTCTCAGCCGCCGTGTGGATGTCTTTAATGCGACGCTTCAGGGCGCTGCGATCAGACGAACTGAGCACGCCCAGACCCTGCGGAGAACAGGTGATTAGAACGTAGAACCGACAGATACTGAAGTCAGTCCAAGAACTGAGTCCAAGTTCACCTCAAATTCAACTAATGAGAAGATTCAGACGGCAAAGCACAAACATCAACATTTACGAACAAAAGCAGTCCAGCTGGACCAGGAAGAACCAGGAAGAACAATAAAGACACCTACAACCACTCCAGCTGACCCATGAACTGGATGAACTGGACACAAACAGACACAAGCATTTTTGGACATTCCGGACACGCCGTCCGTCCCTCACCTTCAGTTTGCTTCCATCCATCTGCAGGAGCTGCTGTCCATCAATGTCTCTCTCTATGAATTCTGGGACATACTGCTCCATGTTGAGTCCTCGCAGCCAATGACAGACCTGCTCTGTCGTCCACGACGACGCCACACAGGTGGGCTCGTCCAATGGCTGAAGGGGAAGACCAAGAACAGGAAGTAGAGGGACACAGACAGGAAGTAGAGGGACACAGACAGGAAGTAGAGGGACACAGACAGGAAGGGGTTTGTGCAGTTGTGTGTGTAGTTGTGCGTAGTTGTGTTACCTCGTCAGATGACAGTGTGTGGTATGGATGTGCAGATCTGGACGCTGAGTCGACAGGAGGAGAAGTGGACGAAGAGGAGAGAGGAGGAGACAAGTCCAGACTGAGAGAAGACTCCTGAGGACGAACAAACAAACAAACAAACAAACAAACAGGTAAACTAGAATACCAGTATAAATACCGGTACTTATACTGGTATTTATACTGGTACTTGTACTGGTGCTTTTACTGGTATGACTGAACCAGGGTTTATGGATGATCCTATTTCTGAGGTGACAGTGAATGCATCACATCTGATTAATATCAGTTATTGGATTAGACTCCTGGAAACGGACTCAATCTGATCTGATGGTTTTAAGACCAGATCAGGTCCTGGGGAACCCGGGTCAGTACCTGGGAGTGGGACTTCTGGGGTCGTGGTGAACTCAGCGGGGGGGCCTTCGGAGAGCAGGGGGGGATCCCGGAGGAGGAGACGGAGCCCCGCCCCTCAGAGAACCAGGAGAACGGAACAAAGGAGGCCGAGGACCGGGATGGACTCTGTGATGGCTCCCTGAGGACCAGAACATGGAAACGGTCTGAGTCTGGATCTAGATCTAGACCTGGGTGTGGACCTGGACCTAGGTGTGGACCTGGGTGTAGGTGTGGACCTGGGTGTGGACCTGGGTGTGGGTGTGGACCTGGACCTGGTTTTTGACCTAGACCTGGGTGTGGGTGTGGACCTGGGTGTGGACCTGGGTGTGGACCTGGACCTGGACCTGGGTGTGGACCTGGGTGTGGGTGTGGACCTGGACCTGGTTTTTGACCTAGACCTGGGTGTGGGTGTGGACCTGGGTGTGGACCTGGACCTGGGTGTGGACCTGGGTGTGGGTGTGGACCTGGGTGTGGACCTGGACCCACCTGTCCCCCATGGACAGCCTGCTGGACTTGTCCTTCCTCACTCGGATGTAGGAGCGTCGGAGCGTCACCCTGAGGACCGAGACCCGGGTTCAGTTCAGTCCATGTGGGTCATGCACTGACTGTAGGTGTGCTGAGGTGCGTTCAGGTGCATGCAGGTGGACTGAGGTGGTCTGTACTGAGTCCTACCCCAGGTCCAGAAAGCGCCTCTTGGTCTTCTTGTCCAAGACCACAGTTGGACTTCTGGGTTCAGCTGGACTCGAGTCCCGACTCGAATCTGAAACCAGGACTGAGACAGACCCACCAGACGGACCCTCGTTGGGTTTACTGAGGTGCGTTCAGGGGCATGCAGGTTTACTGAGGTGCCTTCAGGTACATGTAGGTGTACTGAGGTGCGTTCAGGGGCATGCAGGTTTACTGAGGTGCGTTCAGGTACATGTAGGTGTACTGAGGTGCATTCAGGGGCATGCAGGTTTACTGAGGTGCGTTCAGGTACATGTGGGTGCACTGAGGTATGTTCAGGTGCGTGTAGGTCTGCTGAGGTGTGTTCAGGTGTACCTTCACTGTCGGGCCTCCTGCTCCTCCTCAGGTAAACAGGTGAGCAGTCGGGGGAGGGGCCGGACTTGAACAGGGCGCTGCTGGGCGTCACCAGAGCCTCTTGAGATGTTGCATTGGTCAGTTGGTGGTACCGCCCCCGAGGGGCAGCGGCCAGTGAGGCACCGCCGTCCTCTGGGGAGCGTCGCACCTGAGAAGAATGAACAGGTGAGTGAGTGTCACTGGATCTGAGCTATTGGACCTGAGCTGTGATTGGTTCTCACCAGGGATGTGTCGAATGAGAAGGCGGGGCTTCGTGCAGAAAGCAGTGAATCAGGAGAAGGGGAGGAGCCTCGCATGGCCAGGTGTAAAGGTGAGCGGGCGGAGTTTAGCGAGGCGTCCTGAGAGTTCAAGACAACATGAAAGAGTCTTTAAATATGGGACGGTCCCTGAACACAACACACAGTAGAAACCGAATGGACGGTCCCTGAACACATCGCACACTCTTCTACTGTGGTTTGTCTGTCACATGGTTTCTGTGTCGTGTTGTGCTCGGGGACTGTGGGACATTTGAGCTTCTCAGTTTGAGTGAACGGCTGACCTCTGACCTCTGTGCAGGTGAGTCCTGCTGTGACCTCTGACCTCTGTGCAGGTGAGTCCTGCTGTGACCTCTCACCTCAGTGCAGGTGAGTGCGTACCTTGGGCTCCAGACTGTCGTCGCCCTCCGTCGAACTCACGCTGTCACGGTAACGGGACCTGGAGGGGCGGTGCCTGCGGGTTTTGACGGACAGCTGGGCACGGCCTTTCTGGATGCTGTTGTCGAGGAGCTCAGTCTCAGGGACCGCCTGGTTCAGGTCTGAGATGCCAACATAGAACCACAAGAACCATAAGACCACAAGAACCATGAGAACCATGAGAACCACAAGAACCACGAGAAGCATGAGAACCATAAGACCACAAGAACCACAAGAACCACAAGAACTATGAGAACCATGAGAACCACAAGAACCACGAGAACCACAGGAACCACGAGAACCATAAGAACCATAAGAACCACAAGAACCATGAGAACCACAAGAACCACGAGAACCATGAGAACCACAAGAACCACGAGAAGCATGAGAACCATAAGACCACAAGAACTATGAGAACCATGAGAACCACAAGAACCATGAGAAAAGTGAGAACCACAAAAACCATAAGACCACAAGAACCACAAGAACCATGACAGCCATGAGAACTACAAGAACCATAAGAACCACAAGAACCACAAGAACCACGAGAAGCATGAGAACCATAAGACCACAAGAACTATGAGAACCATGAGAACCACAAGAACCATGAGAAAAGTGAGAACCACAAAAACCATAAGACCACAAGAACCACAAGAACCATGACAGCCATGAGAACTACAAGAACCATAAGAACCACAAGAACCACGAGAAACATGAGAACCACAAGAACCACAAGAACCATGAGCACCACGAGAACCATGAGAACCACAAGAACCATGAGAACCATGAGAACCACAAGAACCATGAGAACCACAAGAACTACATGAACCATGAGAACCACATTAACTACGAGAACCACAAGAACAATGAGAACCACAAGAACCACATGAACCACAAGAACCATAAAAACCACAAGAACCACAAGAACCATAAGACCACAAGAACCATGAGAACCATGAGAACCACGAGAAGCATGAGAACCATAAGACCACAAGAACCACAAGAACCACAAGAACAATGAGAACCATGAGAACCACAAGAACCATGAGAACCACAAGAACCACGAGAACCATGAGAACCACAAGAACCACGAGAAGCATGAGAACCATAAGACCACAAGAACTATGAGAACCATGAGAACCACAAGAACCATGAGAAAAGTGAGAACCACAAAAACCATAAGACCACAAGAACCACAAGAACCATGACAGCCATGAGAACTACAAGAACCATAAGAACCACAAGAACCACGAGAACCACAAGAACCATGAGAACCACGAGAACCATAAGAACCACAAGAACCATGAGAACCACAAGAACCATGAGAACCACAAGAACTACATGAACCATGAGAACCACATTAACTACGAGAACCACAAGAACAATGAGAACCACAAGAACCACATGAACCACAAGAACCATAAAAACCACAAGAACCACAAGAACCATGAGAACCACAAGAACCATGTGAACCACATTAACCACGAGAACCACAAGAACCAAAATAACCATAAGAACCACAAGAACCACATAAACTAAAAGAACCACAAGAACCACATGAACCATGAGAACCACAAGAACCATGAGAACCAAAAGAACCACATGAACCATGAGAACCACGAGAAACACAAGAACCATGAGAACAACAAGAACCATAAGAACCATGAGAACCACAAGAACTAAGAGAACCACAAGAACCAAAAGAAACACAAGAATAATAAGAACCATGAGAGCCACAAGAACCATGAGAACCACAAGAACCACATGAACAATAAGAACCACAAGAAC
>NW_021941694.1:77487-85296 GCF_902148855.1 Sphaeramia orbicularis
GGACAGTCTGTGGACAGTCTGCGGACAGTCCTGTGGACAGTCCTTCTAATGGTCCAAACTTTGTAAACAGAAGCACATGAGAGAAACTGCACTGGCATTGGACAGAAATGTGGTGGGCGGGGTCAGTCAGAGACAGTGGGTGTAAACCAACATGGCAGTCCTTGGTTCTGCTCTAGAACGTGTTGAACATGTTGAAGCTGTGGGAGGTGTCCATCCTCAGTGTGTCCTCAGTCTCATTCGTCTGTTCGTCTGTCTGTCATTCCTCATGCTGAACAGTTTCTTAGTTCCATCCACCACAAACAAACCATGTGTTTACATGGTTGGGGTTCTAGATAAATGATTAGAGGTTCTTTCAAACAGTTCCTCCAAACTTCAGAGGGGTTCTAGATAAATGATCAGAGGTCTTTTTTCCCTCTGGACATCAAACCCTCTGGTTGAAGGTTCCACTCTGTGCTCTGACGGTCTAGGTTCTGTATGGCGGTGGAACCGTCGCCTCAGAACGTCCAGTGTTCCACGGTGGTGGTGGTGGGGTTCTGTGTGGGTATTTGTGTGGATTCTCTTTGGGTTCTGTGTTGGTTCTCTGGTTCTGCCACCGTCTAAACACATGCATTAAAGGGTTAACTGCTTCATCTGACCAACCTATCAGGGGGAGGGACTCACCTGAAACCTACCTGTGATAGGCTCCGCCCTCACAACCCTCTGCAGGACAAGGTCATTCAGAAGATGAATGAATGAATGAATGGATGAATAAATGAATGAATGAATGAATGGATGGATGAATCAATGAACAGATGAATGAATAAATGGATGAATGAATGGATGGATGGATGAATTCATGAATGAATGGATGAATGAATGAATGAATGAACAGATGAATGAATAAATGGATGGATGAATTCATGAATGAATGAATGAATGAATAAATGAATTATGGATAAATGAATGGATGAATAAACGGATGGATGAATGAATGAACATAAATGGATGAATGGATGAATGAATGAATGAATGAGTGGATGGATGAATGAATAAAAACAGATGAATAAATGAATGAATGAATAAATGGATGAATGAATGGATGGATGAATGAATTGGTGAATGGATGGATGAATGAATGGATGAATAAATGGATGAATGAATGAATAAACAGATGAAAGAATGAATGAATGAATAAACAGATGAATGAATGAACAGATGAATAAATGAATGAATGAATAAACAGATGACTGAATGAATGGCTGAAAAAATGGATGAAATAATGAATGAATGAATGGATGGATGGATGAATGAATGAATGAATGGAAAAGATGAATGATATTTAAATGGATGGATGAATAAACGGATGAATGAATGGATGAATGAATAAATGGATGAATGAATGATGGATGAATGAATGGGTGAATGAATGAATAAACGGATGAATGAATGATGAATAAATGAATGAATGGAGGAATAAATGGATGAATGAATGAATGAATAAACAGATGAATAAATTAATAAATGATAAACAGATGAATGAATGAACAGTTGAATAAATGAATGGTTGAATGAATGAACAGATGACTGAATGAATGGATGAATAAATGGATGAATTAATGAATAAATAAACAGATGAATAAATGGATGAATGAATGAATGAAAAAGATGAATGGATTAATGAATGATGGATGAATAAACGGATGAATGAACAGATGAATGAATGGATGAATGAATAAACAGATGAATGAATGATGAATAAACGGATGAATGAATGAATAAAAACAGATAAATGAATGAATGAATGGGTGATCGGATGAATGAATGAATGGATGAAGAAATGAATGAAAGAATGAATGGATGGATGAATGAATGAATGAATGAATGAATGAATGAAAGTTATAAACAGATCAGACGTCATCGTTACGATATAAATATATTTGGAAACAGTATTACATAGAAAACAGTCAAATACAAAGACAGGATTTGAACATTTGTAAATAATCCCACACAGCACTTGAATGCATCACAGGTTTGTTTGGTTTTCTACAAAGTTGACACACAGCACAAAAACACACACATAAACACACATGAACACACATACAAACACACACACATGAACACACACACATAAACACACATGAACACACAAACAAACACACACACACATGAACACACACAAACACACACGCAAACACACATGAACACATAAACAAACACACACATGAACACACACACACATGAACACACACGAACACACACACACACACACAAACACACATGAACACATAAACAAACACACACATGAACACACACATGAACACACACACATGAACACACACAAACACACACACGAACACGCACACACACACACACACACAAACACACATAAACACACATACATAAACACACACGAACACACACACATGAACACACAAACACACACATAAACACACACATGAACACACACACAAACACACACATGAACACACACACATAAACCACACAAACACATGAACACACACATGAACACCACAAACACACACATGAACACACACACAAACACACACACATAAACACACACAAACACATGAACACACACATGAACACACATGAACACACAAACACACACATGAACACACACACACATAAACACACACATGAACACCACAAACACACACAAACACATGAACACACACACATAAACACACACATGAACACAAACACACACACACACACACATAAACACACACAAACACATGAACATACACACGAACACACATGAACACACACATGAACAGTCCTTGAAGGCATCACCAGAACACATGTCCTGAAAACAGATTACAGAAGGTTCAGCCGTTTATCCACAGGAGCTCCACCCCTCTGCAGAGCTCCACCCCTCTGCAGAGCTCCACTTTTTTTTTTTTTTTTAACAGTGCTTCTTTTTTATTTTATTAAATTTTTTTGAACAGTGCTTTTTTTTTCTTTTTTTGAACAGTGTTTTTTTTTCTTTTTTTGAACAGTGTTTTTTTTTCTTTTTTTGAACAGTGTTTTTTTTTTTTTTTTTTGTCTTTTTTTGAACAGTGTTTTTTTTTTTCTTTTTTTGAACAGTGTTTTTTTTTTTCTTTTTTTGAACAGTGCTTCTTAACGCCGGTGGATCAGGACTGTTTAGTGACTGGATGTTTTCGTTGTCATGACGACAGCCAGTCATCAGTTCCCATGTTTGCTCCTGTTGATAATTCGGCTGAAGTTGAACGTGTTTCAAATATAATATTGATCACATGACACATAGGGGCTTCTTCTGGTTGGTAGACAGAGGCATTTCCATGGAAGCTGCCTCCCGTCTCAGGACGCCTCGGTCCACGTGGTCACCCAGTGTTTTTTCCTCTTCCTGTTCGTGGACTCCGCCTCCTCTTCAATCAGGAAACCATCGGTGTACCGCTGCCGACGCTGCTCGTCTTTACCCATAATCCTCCCCTGGTGGAGCGCCGCCTCCTGCCACGCCCCCCTCCGCACAAAGAAACCACACTGAGGACAAAGGACACGGATGTACAGGGTGGGGAAGCAAAATGTACAATATTTTGAGGCAGGGATTGAAAGACAGTGTATGACCAATTACTTTATTGAAAGTCATGAGAATTTATTTGCCACAAGAAAATGTCCATAATAGAAAATGTTTTTATTCTATGTGTCCTCCTTCTTTCTCAATAAGTGCCTTCACACGCTTCCTGAAACTTGCGCAAGTGTTCCTCAAATATTGGGGTGACAACTTCTCCCATTCTTCTTTAATAGTATCTTCCAGACTTTCTGGTAATAGTTTTGCTCATAGTCATTCTCTTCTTTCCATTATAAACAGTCTTTATGGACACTCCAACTATTTTGGAAATCTCCTTTGGTGTGACGAGTGCATTCAGCAAATCACACACTCTTTGACGTTTGCTTTCCTGATTACTCATATGGGCAAAAGTTTCTGCAAAGGTATGGATAATAGTGTTAGGTATGATTATGACATCAGTATATGTTTGGGTTCAAAACAACTGACGTAGTGTCTGCTGAGAAAAAACAACTAAATGTTCAGTGTACATTTGGCTTCCCCACCGTGTAGACACTTGACGTAGGATTCATGAGTCATGTGATCTGAAAGAACCAATCAGATCCTACTGTCAGGAGTCATGTGATCCATCCTCATCAATCACTGATCAGAACATACTGGTAATAAATTCAGAATATCATTGACAACGTATCAGGTCCCGACCCACGTTCACATGACAACCAGACCAGGTGACCCCAAGTGACCACAGGTGACCCTAGTTGGGACAGGTGACCATAGGTGACCACAGGTGACCCCAGGTGGGACAGGTGACCCCAAGTGACCCCAGATGACCCCAGGTGACCACAGGTGGCCCCAGGTGGGAAAGGTGACCCCAGGTGACCACAGGTGACCACAGGGGACCCCAGGTGACCACAGGTGACCCTAGGTGGGACAGGTGACCACAGGAGACCCCAGGTGACCCCAGGTGACCCTAGGTGGGACAGGTGACCCCAGGTGACCACAGGTGACCCTAGTTGGGACAGGTGACCATAGGTGACCACAGGTGACCACAGGGGACCCCAGGTGGGACAGGTGACCCCAAGTGACCCCAGATGACCCCAGGTGACCACAGGTGGCCCCAGGTGGGAAAGGTGACCCCAGGTGACCCCAGGTGGGACAGGTGACCACAGGTGGGACAGGTGACCACAGGTGACCCCAGGTGGGACAGGTGACCCCAGGTGGGACAGGTGACCCCAGGTGGCCACAGGTGGGACAGGTGACCACAGGTGGGACAGGTGACCACAGGTGGGACAGGTGACCCCAGGTGGGACAGGTGGCCACAGGTGGGACAGGTGACCCCAGGTGGGACAGGTGACCCGAGGTAGGACAGGTGACCACAGGTGGGACAGGTGACCACAGGTGGGACAGGTGACCACAGGTGGGACAGGTGACCCCAGGTGGGACAGGTGACCACAGGTGGCCACAGGTGGCCACAGGTGGGACAGGTGACCCCAGGTGGGACAGGTGACCACAGGTGGCCACAGGTGGCCACAGGTGGGACAGGTGACCCCAGGTGGGACAGGTGACCCCAGGTGGGACAGGTGACCCCAGGTGGGACAGGTGACCCCAGGTGGGACAGGTGACCCCAGGTGGGACAGGTGACCCCAGGTAGGACAGGTGACCACAGGTGGGACAGGTGACCCCAGGTGGGACAGGTGACCCCAGGTGGGACAGGTGACCCCAGGTGGGACAGGTGACCACAGGTGGCCACAGGTGGCCACAGGTGGGACAGGTGACCACAGGTGGGACAGGTGACCCCAGGTGGGACAGGTGACCCCAGGTGGGACAGGTGACCACAGGTGGGACAGGTGACCACAGGTGGCCACAGGTGGCCACAGGTGGGACAGGTGACCCCAGGTAGGACAGGTGACCACAGGTGGGACAGGTGACCCCAGGTGGGACAGGTGACCACAGGTGGGACAGGTGACCCCAGGTGGGACAGGTGACCATAGGTGGGACAGGTGACCACAGGTGGCCACAGGTGCATTTACCTTCCAGAGCAACAGACAGATTAGAGCCAGCAGGACCATCCCGGCGAGGACCGAGACCACCATGACCCAAAGGGGGGCGCCAGAGTCCAGCTGCTGCCCCGCCTCTGGGTAGACCAGGACCTGGATCTGCAGAACACAGGGTGCATCACATGACGTCTGAACCACAACCTGATTGGTCAAAGGTGAGGGTCATAAGGTCATCTGTTCTTTAAATGTGTTGGTTCTCCAGCGGGTTCTCTTACCTCGGTTGTCTGTGATTCCATGTTGACGCTCTGGTTCTTCGTCTTCAGTTTCAGCGTTGCTCGTCCTTGAACCAACACCATCGTGGCATCGTTGAAGTCCTGACAGGACCCGCCCCCAGGGGTGAAAACAACCAATGAAAAACAGGAAGTCAAACACAACATCCAACCAGTGCTGAACATCACTGGGATGACATCACACAGGTGGAGCAGATGCAGGGCTCTGATTGGTTGGTAACATACCTCAATCATGGTGGAGTTCCAGAGTCTGGATTGAAGCGTCAGCGTTGCAGAGTTGTTGATGTTGGTCAACGGACACACAAACGTCACACATTTGGCTCCGTGTGCACAGTCCTGGACATGGGTCGAGCAACACGTCAACATGGAGCAACACGTCAACATGGAGCAACAGGTTAACATGGAGCAACACGTCAACATGGAGCAACACATCAACAAGAAGCAACACATTGACATGGAGCAACACGTCAACATAGAGCAACACATTAACATGGAGCAACACGTTAACATGGGACACGTCAACATGGAACAACATGTCAACATGGAGCAACATGTCAACATGGAGCAACACGTCAAGGAGCAACACATCGACATGGAGCAACACGTCAACATGGATCAACACGTTAACATGGAGCAACACGTTAACATGGGACACGTCAACATGGAGCAACACGTCAACAAGAAACATGTCAACAAGGAACACGTCAACATGGAACATGTCAACATGGAACAACATGTCAACATGGAGCAACAGGTCAACATGGAGCAACAGGTCAACATGGAACATGTACAGAGCGTGAATGTGTCATGGACTGAGCGTCTGTAAATCTGAGGATTTCACTGTTTTCTCCAACACAAAGTCCAGTTTTATACCACAGTTAAACCACTGATCCCCTCTGTTAGCTTAGCTCTGTTAGTTTAGCTCTGTTAGCTTAGCTGTGTTAGCACAGCTCTGTTAGCTTAGCTCTGTTAGTTTAGCTGTGTTAGCTTAGCTCTGTTAGCTTAGCTCTGTTAGCACAGCTCTGTTAGTTTAGCTCTGTTAGCTTAGCTGTGTTAGCTTAGCTCTGTTAGCACAGCTCTGTTAGTTTAGCTCTGTTAGCTTAGCCCTGTTAGCTCAGCTCTGTTAGCTTAGACACCGTCCAGGTGGACCAGAAGAAGACTATCTCTTCAGAATAAAGGCTCTGATTGTTCTTCTAACTCTGCACACACAGGATGTTTTGTCTCTAAACACCTCAGACTGACAGACTGGTTCTGGTTCTGGATGGTTCTGTTCGGTACCAGAGTGTAGAACTTCTTCTTCTGTCCCTGCAGGTAAAGTGCAGCTAAAGGCGTCACTGACTCCTCCTCCTTCGTCTCATTCACCTCCTCTTCCTCCTGCAGACTCCTCCTCCTCCTCACTTTGTCCTCTGGGAGCTGATTAAACACAACACACAACTTTAGGGGGTTGATGATGTCGTTGCCATAGTTGCCCTGAGCTTTAGGGGGTGATGACGTCGTTGCCATTATTGCCCTGAGCTTTAGCGGGTTAATGACGTCGTTGCCATAGTTACCCTGAGCTTTAGAGGGTGATGACATCGTTGCCATAGTTGCCCTGAGCTTTAGGGGGTTGATGACGTTGTTGCCATAGTTGCCCTGAGCTTTAACGGGTTAATGACATCGTTGCCATAGTTACCCTGAGCTTTAGAGGGTGATGACGTCGTTGCCATAGTTGCCCTGAGCTTTAGGGGGTTGATGACGTTGTTGCCATAGTTGCCCTGAGCTTTAGAGGGAGACGACGTTGTTGCCATAGTTACCCTGAGCTTTACGGGGTTAATGATGTCGTTGCCATAGTTGCCCTGAGCTTTAGAGGGAGATGACGTCATTGCCATAGTTACCCTGAGCTTTAGGGGGTTGATGACGTTGTTGCCATAGTTACCCTGAGCTTTACAGGGTTAATGATGTTGTTGCCATAGTTGCCCTGAGCTTTAGAGGGTTGATGACGTCGTTGCCATAG